>NC_079445.1:33630618-33645618 GCF_903798145.1 Danio aesculapii | reverse complement strand
CTCAAAAAACTGTTTCTCTACGCAGTAACATTCTAAAAATTGAGCTGACTTTTGCAACCAACACTTGTTGGTGCCTAATTGTATGAATTTATTTTTTTCCTATACAGAAACTGACTCTGAGAAATCTTTTCTGTGGTGACATCTATTATCCCCAGTCTACTATTTATATTTTGCTCAGCTCTGAATGGCTTTTGCACAATTAGCTCCCTTCCAACATTCAGTCCATTCTTGGCCACTGCCAGACATTCATTTCATTCAGCCATTCATTTCATTCCTGTGCGTCTCTATCTCTGTCCCTGCGCTCCCCGTCCTTGGTAACCTGAGCAATGTGCAACCCCACACAAGACAGACACCACTATGAATGACAGCAGCAGTCAAAACAGCCCAGTGTGTCATTCACACAATGGATCTCTTACTCAGGGCTCAGCTGTAAGTACAGGGAGTGAGACGCACAGGAAGTAATGTGTCGCCCTAATGGCCCTTTGGTGTAAAGAGTTTGCCGTCAGATCAATATGCATTCGCTCCCCCAGAGAGAAACGTGACAGGTTGTTGGAGAGTCACATATGTGTGTATGTGTGTGTGAGCAAGTGAGTTTAGATTATACCCCACTGATAGAGTAAATAGATCCCACTGTCTTCTAAGGCAAGGGAGAACAAGTCCAACGCCCATAACAGTAGATTGAATCGAAATTAGTTGGCTCCATGTGGCTCATTCTGGAGCAGCGCTCAACATTACTGTCAGGACCAAATGGCACAGTAAATTGAAGTTTTAGTCTGGACGGAGCAGCACAGAAAACAAGACGGTGCACGAGTCTGACAGGAGCGTCAAAATGAAGGTAAGAGAAATTACAGCCGGGACGACTTTAGGGATAAACGAAGCCGAATCTGCCGCGTCCTTGTAAGTCACACAGCCGTTACTCATTGAAACTGCCAATCAAATGCGCTTGATACTAGTCTTAGCATGGTCTCGCTGGGCGATCTGACCCTCGGCTGCTCCTGCAGGGTTGAGAAGAGGCCAAAACTGTGCTTGATGTTAGAAAAGTCTGCTTACTGCGGAGCCTCGCGTTTGGCTCCCTCAATAATTCATTCAAAATCATTATAAAAAAAAAACTTTATTGAGCTCTACTGAATTATTAACAGCCTGTCGACTCTTGGCACACAGCCACAGCCTCTTCACAGCCGTTATGCTTATTAGCGCTGGTATAGAACGAAGTGATTGCGGTTCTTATGCTGCGAACTCTCGTGGTCCAAAAGTTCACCTCCGTGCAAAACTTCAGCTAAATGGCGAAAGCATGTTTACAAACAGGATCAAGGGATAATTTCTTACATCTTTCCATTCCCCGATCTCCCTCGTAGCGCTGATGCATTTTTCATGTCCCCCAGAGCCCTCGCCGTGGGAGACGACCCGCAATGCAACTCTTCCTACCGGGATGAAAAGCAGGAAGTGGCTTTTGCTGGCCTCTCCCTCTGGCGGATCATGCAGGTAATTAAATAAATAATCAAAACTCCTTTGACTGCAGCACTTACCTGGAATGGATCGTCTCTGATGACCGATCTCGAGCTGACATTGTTCTTTATTTATTCATACGTGCATTATTACTTATTCAGAAGCGTTCAGCGACGACTCCTGGTGGGCAATGGCGCCTATTAACACAAACTTGTGGAGCTCTGGGGCCACTTAAAAAAGCAATCATATGTGCTGTAAATGCATATTTGAAGTCCTGTTACACGACAACACCAACCATCAATTCAAATCGACTTTACGGTGGCACTTTTATTGCCAGCGTTCCAGCAGAATCTACACGATCTGACATCATTATGTGTGTAAATAACCTCCGATGTTAGACTGAACAGTGGGTGCACTTATAGTAGGACTATGTAGTTTGATGGCATACACTTTGCAAACCTATAATTTGTCACACAATACATGCCAAGGCATTTTTTTTCTGACATTAAAGTATAGCGTATTCACACTCGGGCTTGCGATGTGGCAAATTTGTTGATCACTTTGGTGGCATTTTAAAAGGTAGATTTTTTGTGTTTTCAAGGAACAATGCAAATACTCATTTCACAACTTGATATTTGACTGAATAGAATATGCATAATTGGCGTGCTGTCCGAAGAGAGGGCTCTGAGTTTAGAAAGACACCCTATGGGGCCGATCTCACCGAACATGCTTTTATGTTCCAAAAACAAAAGGTGCACCACATTGCCTTTTTTGTTGACAAGAAAAAAAGAAACGCGCTTTTTTATGTCACTATTGACCTTATTCTTCAAGTGTGCTCATTTTTGCGATTGTTTTAGAACTTCCGATTCAGCTGTCTATGGGAGAAATGACTAGGAATAATAAACGGCAGAAAATGTCACACTACTTACTCTACAAACAAGTGTTTGCATGACAATACAGACAAAGTAGAATATTATAATAAGAAAATATCAGTTTGCAACATCGAGCAGCAAAACGAGCTGTTTTTAACGTCTAAAAATGAATGGAAGTGAATGAGACTGGAAGTCTCGAGCCAAAATGATTCAAATGGCTGCGCCCATTCGTAAGCAGAGAATAAGGTGAATAGCCAACAATTAAATCAGCTGCGTATTGTGGCGAGTTATTATTGTTATAATTGTAATATTTAATTATATTGTGATATTCAAGATTTCCAAAGTCATACAGCTCTGGATAACTTAAAACAATGACCACTAGTCTCTCCTCCATCTCCGTAGTTATCTCAACACAAACACTGCCTCAGTGGAAACCCCGCCTCTGCATTCATTGGATTGGAGAATGAAACAGATGCGGCTGATGTAATGTGCTTTTTTGTGCAGCAGGTGGTTAAAATGCGAGGCGCGCAGGGCACATAAGCAGTGCGCAAAACGCTCACAGATGTTAGAAAACCTATTCAGAAGATGCACCTTTCAATGCAAAAAGCGCGTTCTGTGTGATCGGCCCCTAACTTCTGTTATTCCCCTTATTGGGATAAAGAGAGAGATAGGGGTCCGAGCACAGTGTCTAGCCTGGCTCCAAAACACTCCCCCCTCAGATTTAGGCAGGTATCTGGAAGGTATCTGCAGTTGGCTGTCAGAATGCAGTTGTTTTGCTTGTGGATGATTACCCAGGCCTTGTATAGCTCTGTCTTATTTCCTTGTCTTTGGCTAGGCAGAACCTGGGTTTTTAGCACTACATAGTTTTGAATCTGGTAATCATGGAACATTATTTGACCACACAGAACAAAATTGTAGGCTTCCAAAGACTTGTAGGCCTTTAACTACACTTTTGATTTAAAATCACTTAGAGTTTCAATGAGATAGTTGTATATTTCGGGCTGGATGCTTGGCCATTTCGTCTTATCCAATATCTATTGGGAGGGTGCTATCGCAAATGGGTCTTTCAGGTGAATGTCTCTCACTTTAATGATAATTTTGCCGAATAACTGTGCTTATCATTGGGTGACAAGCTGTTATAATACGCTGAAAGCAATATGTAAATAATATATAATATGTAATCAATATCACTTATTTCAAATACAACAACAAACTCTGTACTGCATCGGATGTCATTCCCTCGCTGTCAATGCTGGCGCTCCCGTTTTTTATCTTTCTGCTACCTCTGCACGCACATTCTGAATGTTTACACACCAGTAATTCGCCTATACAGGGGTATGATGTGTTTGACTATTCATAGGGGTTTGGTCTCCAGCTGATTGGATAACATAATGATTGCCAATAATGAATTATCCTTGTCAAAACTGATCATGCTTCTTCTGGAATTTGTTTATAAAACATCACTCACTCATTTACCTTCAGCTTAGTCTCCTATCTATCAGGGGTCGCCACAGCGGAATGAACCGCTAACTAGTCCAGCATATGTTATTACGCAACGGATGCCATAACAGCCGCAACCCAGTATTGGAAAACACCCAAATACTCTCGCATTCCCTCATACACACACTTAAACACAACGGGCAATTTAGTTAATCCAATCCACCCATAGCGCATGTCTTTGGACTGTGGGGGAAACCGAAGCACCTGGATGAAACCCATGTGAACACTGGGAGAACAACTCCACACAGAAATGCCAACTGGCCCAGGTGGCACTCAAACCAGCGACCTATTTGCTGTGAGGTGACAGTGCTAACCACTGAGCCACCGTGCAACCCTGCAAGTATTCAATAAATCGAAATATAGACATCATACTGACGTGGAAGATTTTATGCCAGTGTGACTTGCTAATAAGATGAATTGATTACTGACCTACAATATCTCAGATGTGCTGGCAATAAGAGCACATCAACATTGTGGTCATTCATGAAGTTAACTATTGCTTGTATGATGATTATAATCCATTTCAGTTTAGTTTTAATTTCGTCAACAAAAAATTGGCTTTACAACCAGAAATTTCACAGATCTGCTCCACCAGTAACATGACTAAATATACAAACTCTGATCCACTCATCTAAATCAATGAAATGCATAATGCAACAGATTATAACAAAAAAGTAATGTTGGTTAATTTTTATTATTTTAACTACATTTTAATCTCATCTTTTATGTCAACAATAATGCAATGTTCATTCATTAGATGAGCAAATAAGAGCATTTACATTAAGGCACATTTCTAGTGCAGAGGACCCAGCAAGTTTCTCTTTGTGACAAGCTATAGGCAACATCATTATATTCTTTGATGAAACTAACACTACTTCAGATTTGAGATTGACTCTTAGTAATTGAGAGTGTGAGTGCAGTGTGACTCATCGTGTGTTTGATACTCATCAGCCACTAAGATGTTTATTAACTTGACACTTGCCAAACAAACAAACAAATATTCATTCATTTTCCCTCGGCCTAGTCCCTTATTTATCAGGGGTCATCACAGAGGAATGAACCACCGACTATTCCGGCATTTATTATATGCAGCAGATGCCCTTCCAGCTGCAACCCATTACTAGGAAAAAACCATACACTCTCACATTCACACACTACAGCCAATTTTGTTTACCCAATTCACCAATACAGCATGTCTTTGGACAGCGGGAAACTGGAGTCCCCGGAGGAAACACGCGAACACGGAGAACGCATAAATTTTACACAGAAACTGGCCAAGCCGAGACACGAACCAGCAACCTTCTTGCTGTGAGGCGACAGTTCTAACCACTGAGCCGCAGTGCCTTCCTAACAAACAGGTTTATTAAAAGTATATTAACATCAGTATGAGTTAAAAATGTCAGATTTCTACAAAAATACAGTATCAGCACACACCTAATATTAACGTGTTGGATAATGTAAATATTTTTGCATGTACAAAACATGTAGCGGAATGAACCTCCACCTATTCCGGCATACATTTTCTACAGCGGGCGCCCTTCCAGCCGCAACCCAGTATTGGGAAATACTCATACACTACAGACAATTTAGTTTATTCAACTGGAACACCCTGAGGAAACCCACGCAAAGACAAGGAGGACATGCAAACTCCACACAGAACTGCCAATTGGCCCAGCCAGGACTCAAAGCAGTGATCTTCTTGCTGTGAGGTGACAGTGCTAACCACCCTGCCAAACCAAATGTATAATAAGTATTGAATATAATGTTTCCATGATCTGTATTGACTATCTGGGGGTTGACTTTACAGCAAAAATGTATACTGTTGTAACCAAGATACAATTACAGATATTTTGAGATTTTGGCCATATTGCCCTCCCGTAAGTTCACTATTCTTAGACCCTTCGGGACTCCTATTTAGAAGAGAAAGCACATCTGGGATATTTCTGTCTCAGGGAGTCACAAGGTGACTTTTTGGTCTTTTTCTTTTTTTCCAGGCTGTGGCTTAATGTCCTGGGACATTGAGTAACCGCAGGCTAATGAGATGGCCAAACCCCAGACGCTTGACACTGAATTCAATTAGACTGCACCCTCCCTGTCTTTTACACAGAGGTAAGAACTGGCGTGAGAAAAGTCCAGTGGGAAAAAAGTGTTTGTCTGAGTGTGAAAAAAAAGCAAGAGCAATGGAGAAATAACATCACATTACACATACAGCAGACATTTTAACCTGATCAGTCACTGTGTGGGAAATATTCTGTGCTATAAACCAAACTCTGATATATTTCAGTATGCTATAAACTAATTTGGTCAAAAGTAACGATATTATGGTATTTGGTTTTGGTGTTATGGCACACAACAGTTTATTCTCTCCCACCAGTTTCATTTTATGAGTTTATCCAGAGTTTTCAGTGGCTCCATGTGCATTTTAGGTTTCAGTTAAATCACGCAAAAAAAAGTTTGGAGAACTCAATACACAAGTGTTGTTTGTGCATCGCTTTCTCAATACACAAATGCTGAGTTCTCTTTTACACATTTGTGCACATCAACAGATAAGCTCAATATATTATATGTCAGAAAAGCAGTTAAAGCATCTCTGATACACACTTAAAGTTAAACTACAAAACAATGTGAAATTTCTTAAAGGGGACCTATTTTTACCCCTTTTACAAATGTTAGATAAGCCTTTGGTGTCTCCAGAATGTGCCTGTAAATATTCAGCTCAAAATACCCATCAGATAATTTATTTTAGGCTCCATACTATGCCCAATTTTGGTGTCTGAGTACATTGTAGCTGTTTTTGTAGCCTGTGGCTTTAAATGCAAATTAGCTGCTTCACGTGCGTGTCTGCTTCTCATCATCTGTTACATCAGATAAACTGCACAGTGACAGAGACAGACTTGGGTGAAGATGAAATACAGCTCAAAAATACCAAGTAAGTTTACTTCATGTATTTGTGGTGGAGTTTATTCAAGCCCTTCTGAAATGATGAGTCTCACACAAATGCCATTTGCAGTACACACACACACAAACAAACATATTTTAGCATTTACTAAAACCATGCGGCCATGGTGATTAAAGCAGTTAAGAGTTACATATCGATTTTACTGTCTATTACAAACGTGCTCTGTTTTAAAGATGTTTTAAACTTTTTAATATCAAAGAGTTGTAACATATTTTAATCCCAGTTTATTTGCAAAAAGAAAAAATAATTCTGTGGATATTTGTATACATGTTATTATAGAAACATGGTGCCTGTCAGTCAATTCAATGAGCGGGGAAAACCACACTCCTACGTCATATTGCGATGGGCCTCAATATCACTGGGGTTTGAGTCTTATTTAACATCAGGAAATTGTAAAAAAAAAAGACTTGTTGGGTTTATATTACTCCAGTATGACAGTGGACACACTATACATACACACAGTTCTGTTCAAACAGCTTACAAAGTTGATTTTCATCATAGGTGCCCTTTAAAGTGATAGCTAGGGCTAGGGGATATGAAAAAAAAGTCAACTGATATCCTGATAACAATATATATATTTCAACATCGTACCTTTTCTGTAAATGTATTTGCTTTATTTTAATCATAAATGTAGAAATATAAAATAAAATAATGAAATATAAAACACTAATTATTACAGGTTTCCCAGAGATGGGTTGCGGCTAGAAGGGCATCCCCTGCGTAAAAACGTGCTGGATAAGTTCGTGGTTCATTCCGCTGTGGCGCCCCGGATTAATGAAGGGACTAAGCCGAAAAGAAATGAATTATTTAATTAATTAATAATTATTATAGGCCAAAACAACCAAAACTTTCGCCAAATAGCATGCAAATTGAAAACACTGTACTTTCAAGCTTGCAACATTCTCACCATACTGTATCAGGATTGTGTTCATCCAAATTCTGAAAACGTATTACCATGAACACCACAAAATAGCATAATATGAAATGATAGACTTTTTATTTCATCCATACGATGTACACTCACTGGCCACTTTACAAGGTACACCTTTCCAACTGCTCGTTAACACAAATTTCTGATCAGCCAATCACATGGCAGCAACTCAATACATTTAAGCATGTAGACATGGTCAAGATGATCTACTGCAGTTCAAACTGAGCATTAGAAATAGAAAGAAAGATTATTTAAGTGACTTTGAATGCTTCATGGTTGTTGCTACATGTCCATCCCTCTTTATGACCACAGTGTAACCATATTTCTGATGGCTACTTCCAGCAAGGTAACTTGCCATGTCAAAGCGTAAATCATCTCAGACTGGTTTCTTGAGCGTGACAATGAGTTCACTGTACTCAATTGGCCTCCACAGTCACCAGATCTCAATCCGATAGAGCACCTTTAGAATGTGGTGGAACGGGAGACTCGCATCATGGATGTGCAGCCGACAAATCTACAGCAACTGCGTGAGGCTATCATGTCAATATGGACCAAAACCTCTAAAGGAATATTTCCAGTACCTTGCTGATTCTATGCCACAAAGGATTAAGGCAGTTCTGGGGCAAAAAAGGGGGAACAACCTGGTACTAGTAAGGTGTACCTAATAAAGTGGCCAGTGAGTACATCATCATAATACACGGCCTTAGCAAAAATCACCATTAGACTACCTGAAGAATGTTATGAACGGATTCATATTTTATTATTTATTGACTGACTGTCTTCACTAAAGTTTTAACTCAATATAAGTCTAATAGTTTCTTTTTGTTAAATGTATTAGGATTTATTGTTACATGGTTCAAAACAATATCAACAGATTTTTCTCTTTTAATTTATTATTTTGTGAAAACATTGGCATTGGCAGTAATAAAAATCCATAACATCAAGCCATTCTTGAGATTTTAACTGCTGTGGCAATATATCCCCATGGTTTTAAAAATGGCATCCAGTATCAATATTAAAGTTAAGTTAGTATTTCCAGTATTGTAACCTGCATAAATCTCCGCCTGTGATAGATAGAATCCTGCAGTAATTTTATTCATAAATGTCCTACCTGGCAAAGCTCATTCACTGCGATGTTGTCCCATGTATGCTGTAGTTCGCGGTAATGGCAGTGACATAACCTTTTCTGCTGTCTACAGGCCTCTCTGTCAGTATGTCACTCATGACAAAGCACTGGACTTCTGGGTAAAGTGAGTTTGTGTAGCATCAGCAGTCTCAGAAATATGGCTGGCATTTGGTACAGTTTGCATCAGCGTCTCTACCGCAACATGGGGAAACACAATGAAAATGGAGACAGATGAATACAGATGGGTGCAGCTCAGAGGCTCTCGTAAAGTGAGTCTGTGGTGAAGGAGCCGCAGCAAACAGCTCAACCTTAGCTTTTCTTCAGCGTCAGCAGGGCCGGGCTGGAGGAGAGATGGCTCGTGTGGTTGTTGATGATTTATCTTGTCAAGAATCTCCGGTTCATTCTCTCTCTCTCTCTGGCTCGCTTGCTTTTACACAAGCGCTTGTACACTGTGTGCTGTTGTCTGTTCTGTGTCATTCACGCATGCTGGGCTTAAAATAGGTAATAAATTAGTGAGACATTTTTGATTGTGCTGTAAAAACACAAGAGAGTGGCCTTTTAATGTCAGCAATAATGGCGAAACTATTTACCATTGTTAGATACAGTACTTTTATCATTTTCTATGTTTTAAAAAATGTATATGCATATTTTATATTAACCCTTGTATACTGTTCCAATTTACAATCCTTTTGTGATGTTGTTGGCTGTTTTTTTTTCCCCATTGACTTCCATTATAATTCACATTTTTTGATTGAAAAGTTATGACAGCAAATAATCATGCATTTCTGATTGTTGGTGGTTTTCCCTGTTGGGAAGAGGTAAAATGTGTAATTTTAACTGTTGAACATCAGTTGGTAGCATTAACCCTTTAAATAAACATGTGCTAAAAAAACGTTTCTGGCTTTTATATGGAGAACAACTAAACTTTTTTTTTAGCACCACAACAGTAAAAAGTTTAATAATTTACATCTTTCCAACAGGGAAAACCTGCATCAATCAAGAATGCATGATTATATGTGTCATGACTTTACAATCCAAAAATGTCATTATAATTGAAGTCAATGGAGCAAAAACAGCCACAAACAAAACGAAAGGGTAGTAAATTTGCCCAGAGTGTTGAATTTTTGAAACAATTCAAAACGTGTCAGAATAAGATTTGTCACCAAAAATCAGTCCATTTGCTGAAACGCGGGCAAATTAAGACTCAAAATCATGCCAGAGTGGATGAAAACATCCCCAATAGCACAAAAGGCTTAAAGGTACCATAAACTGCTATGTTTTGTTTACTGTGTCTACAGTATTACTTTGATAGCCCCACTTAAGAGAGAGCACTGTTCAATTATTTTCGTATTTCCCCCATGTGTCTTTTTTTTGGTGAAATGTAATTGACTTTATTGCTGTCAATATTGATGAAAATATTGGAACACTGGAAAGATGTTCTTTTAGGAATTTTTGAAAACTGTAGAGACAAAAAGTCCCATACTTTTTTATTAATTTCTTTACTTTAATGGTCATATTTATAAATGTTAAAATCTAAAATTTGAAGCATTATGTGAAGTGAATCATTATATTGAGTCCACCCTCAAAAAATCAAAAAGCTATGTGAGTTGTACAAGCCTGTATACCATTTAATGTTTTCCTGTGATATTGTTCATATCTCCACCTAGCCTTTGAAATTTTCTTTGCATTTGTTGTACTTGACTAATATTTCTTGACATTACTCAATAAAAAAAATAATAAAAAAGGCCACACAGTACCTTTCCCTACCATACTCTAGTAGATGGAAACCTTCTTTAAATATCATGATGCGGACCTTGGCACACAACTCTCAAAATGTAACTAATATACACAAGATTGGTGATTGGCATTTACCAGTTCCAGCCTCTATTTTCTTTGAATGAGTGTGAGTTTGGGCTACTGCTAAAGTATTGCATGCGTTTCCAGAATAAACTCCAAACACAAACAAAGAAACTTGGCACAGTGGAACATAGAAACCCTTCAGCTTTCTAATGTTATTGTTCTTTCAGAGCAATAAGACATAACACAGAGGTATAAATGCTCACAAATGTAGTGCTGGGTGGCGCAGTGGGTAGCGCTGTTGCCTCACAGCAAGAAGGTCGCTGGTTTGAGCCTTGGCTATTTCAGTTGGCTCCGGTTTTCCCCCACAAGTCTTTGGACTTTCCCCCACAAGTTCAAAGACATGCGCTATAGGTGAATTGGGTAAGCTAAATCGTCCATAGTGTGAATGAGAGTGTATGGGTGATTCCCAGTAATGGGTTGCAGCTGGTAGGGCATCCTCCACTGCGTAAAACATGTGCTGGATAAGTTGGTGGTTTATTCCGCTGCGGCGACCCCTGATTAATAAAGAAACTAAGCTGAAAAGAAAATTAATGAATGGTATCGCTATGTGCAGTCTAAGTACACTCTCAGAAATAAAGGTATGCGAACTGTCACTGGGGTGGTACCAATTCAAAAGGTACAAATTTGTGTTTAAAAGGTCCATATTAATACCTCAAGGGTACATATTAGTATCTAAAAAGTACAAAAGTGTTCCTCTTAAATTATTTAGGTACTAACATATACTGTTGAGGTACCAATATGGACCCTTTAAGTACAAATGTGTACCTTTTGAAAAGGTACCGACCCAGTGACAGTACGCGTACCTTTATTTCTGAGAGTGTACCATGAGGTACAACTATAACTCAATGCAATGAATAAACCAGGCTTTGTGGCGAAAATGTATTGATTAACATTATATCAAACTTCAAATATGTTCTAATGACTGTAATTGTGTATAAAATCTTAATTTTCAGTCGTAGCTGGTCATATTACCGGTCAGTCGATCTTTTGTTAAAGCTGTGGTCATGCCGAAAATATTTGATCCTGTTGTTTTCCTGTTGTAAACAGGAAAAGGTTGTTGATACACTAACATTCTGCTTGTATAAATCACCTTGAACGTTCTATGACTGAGGAAAACATAGGTGAGTAAATGGCTTTTATTCAGAAACTGTCAGCATGTGAAGTTCATGTCAGATCAAGTCCGTCAGGATTTCGAATATACAAAAACTGGCACGGACTCTCTATGCCTGACAGAATACTCAAGCACAACAGAGGTAGAGAGCAGGCAGAAAAAAAAAATGAACATGACAACTTTCTGCTCTCAGAAATTATTTCCACGTGAGTGGCGAAAAAGCCTCTGTTCGAGTTGGCGAACAACATGGGCCTGTGAGGATGAAAGTTAGCATGTCACTGAGAATGCATTAAGACCATGCTTCCAATCTAGCTTTATTACGTCACATATGCTGCAAACTCAAACTTTTATGAACAAACATCTTAGATAAGAGTAAAAAGTGGGTCATTTACTTCAAAAAAGGAAAGCGAGACAATTGCATTCCTTCTGTACACGCTAATGGCTAAGCTAACTGTAGATTTCTCTGCTCTTAGCTACAGTACCCAACAGATGGCATGTCTTCCTCAAGACACATTACAACCTCCACCATCAAGCTCCATTGAGGGATTTAGAAAGCTACTTGACAGTTCTTTCTGTCAGGCAGTCTCTTGATACCGAATCCACCCTTGACATGTGATGTAGTGAGCTAGCATGAGCTTGGTTTTGTGAAGCCTAAGGCGGTCTTATTGTGTGTTTGTCTTTGTGAGTGTGTGTTACTGTTTCTTACACAAGCAGTCGCAGCTTTTCTCCAGAGGGAAGTTGCCGGTGGGACCATTCGTCTTTCTGGCCACGCTTTCAATTACAGAGTGGTGGCCGCCAAAACAATCCCTCAGCAGCTAGCATGACAGACAGAGCCGGGAGTTTTGAGAGACTTCGGATAAAACCACAAAGGGTGATCGATAATTCATCAGGGACAGGGGGAGGAAGAGAACACCAGGATAAGTGGGAAAGTAGAGGAGGCGTTTGAGGAAAATTGAAAATTAGGCGTAATGTAATTGTATGAAGACAGCAATACAATGTTTTTTTTTTATTGTAGTTGTTGTTGTAGGATTGTTGCTGGGAAATTTTGTCATTTTTTGTCATTATTTTGAATGATTTTTTTGGATTTATATTAGAATTATTTTATTAAAAGTACAGATTTTTGCCAGTTTATGATTTATAATAGAGGATCACGTGCTATTAGAGGAACATTGGAGTAATCATTTTAATCAAATAAATTTAGCCTTAGTGAACTTAAAGGGATAGTTCACCCAAAGCTGTCATTATTTATTTGCCTTCAATTAAACCACTTGAGAGTGAGTACATTTTATCTTTTTAACAAGCCTTTTTCAAAAGTATATCAAATACCTGAATTCTTTTGTAGCAATAAAAATAATATAGTATTTTAGACAAATATAGTTTTTTTGATTTTATAGTGTATTTTGGGCACCACCCAATTTGCTCTGAGCTGGGGTCGAACCGGCGACCTTCCACATGGGAGTCGGTTGCTCTACCAAGGAGGCTAAATACCATGGTCCCTAGCTTTTGTCTCTAGAGCTCTTTCAGAGGAGTGAGGTTTTACCTGCACAGCACTTCACCAATGTGATGTGAATGAATATAAAACCAACTTCACCTCAGTAAAGCAGGCGAGGCGGAACAGCATGATTTACTTATGTTTTGTTTTAAAACTAAATAAAATTCTACATTATCGATGCTGTAAAAAGTCCCTTATGAAATTTAAAATAGTCACATCAATCTTTTGCCGGAAGATTTCAGTGGCTGAACAACACTTTCGTGCATATAGCCCATTTGTAAAATAACAATCTACATAAGCTTTGCATGACTAAAATACTTTTAAAACTTAACATTACCTATCTAAAAGAAATACTTCAGCCATGGTGTCATTCTTCCTCCAGCGTGCAAAAGTAACTCCAATATTGATTCAGGATTTAAAAAGATTTTAATTGAGCATTTGTTCTTACCGCTGTCTCTCTCTTGTCTGCACGTGCATGCGCAAACGGTGGATCTGCGTGAACGAGGTGTGCAGATGTACAAATCTACATTTGTTGACAGACAGACAGTTTGGGCTACTTATCAGAATTATGAGAATTATCAGCCTGACAATTTTTAATTGGATGAACAGTTTTTATTCGTATGCTTTACCCAGAATTAAAAAAAATCATATAAATACATTTAGATAATTTACTTAAATCCTTACTATTGAAATATGAAGAAACATTTAACTAGCACAACAAAAAAATCTTGCAGAAAACAATCACCTACTGCATCTTTGATGATTTTAGAAAACTGGGAATACTTTTATAGTATTTTATTTTTCTAAAACATTCAAAATGAAGGGCTCCACGCATGAAGGCTAAAACCAGACAGTTTCGAACAACATGAGGGTGACAACATTAATCGTTTACTACATTTTATGTTGTGCATGATAAGAGCTACCACATGGTAATTCCTAATAGGAGTTTTTTTTTTTACATAAAATGTTAACAGTACTTGTATATAGAAAATGCATTCACATTCAACACCCAAATTACACAAACACAATTCCATTTATAACCTCACTAAAACCCTACAGCATCCACTTTTGCATTGTCACTGCTAAAAACAGTAAATTGGCAAACACGGAGAGAATGATTTGACCTAAACTCTCCGAGCAGGTATCAGCTGTCCGCACACCATCCCTGAGCTCTCCAAGTTGAGAGGAGAATTTGTGCGATAACAAAGCCTGCATATGTTAATGGAGACTGTTGAAGTGGCCTGCAGCACCGGCAGAGCTGTCAGTCATCGCCCTCACGTGTACCACTTATCTGACCCCGCAGCAAGGCAAGGAGGGATATGACGGGCCGCCCGTCAGCCAGGGGCACTACAAGATTAGCAGAAATGCGTCAGACAAATTTATCATCTTCTCCTGCCACCCTCATGATGTTTTTTTTTGGTGCATTTTCCATTCCGCTATTTTTTTTTTCACAGCCACTCTCATCAACACATTCTTATTTTATGAAATAAAAACAGATGTGTGAACTTTTGACCTTTTGTGCTATAAAAGAAGCATTTTCGATCAAATCCCACTAGGAATTTATCTTGAAAAGCTGCTTCAAATCGAAGCCGAGTTGTCACCATGCAGTTCTTGGCTGATGTGCTATTTCTGTCACAAACCGTAGCTTTCCAATGCATTTATTTGTCTGACTTCAGCCTTTTCTTTATGTTATATTTTTAACA
>NC_079445.1:33573118-33625618 GCF_903798145.1 Danio aesculapii | reverse complement strand
CTATCTATCTATCTATCTATCTATCTATCTATCTATCTATCTATCTATCTATCTATCTATCTATCTATCTATCTATCTATCTATCTATCTATCTGTCTGTCATTCCAACAGGATCTCACAGCAATTCGTAACTTTTTGATTTAGTCGTTAATTCGTATTCGAATTACTACAATCTCATTCTTACAATTTAGTATGATTTGCACATCCCCCAATGACAGTTGGGTTTAGGGTCGGGGTTGGGTGCCAATCGTACATTTTCATACAACTGAACTCGCACGAAATAGCCACTAAATTGACAAAAACGTTAAATCAGGCTGTTTATTCTATCATTCTGTCGAATTGCACAAATTCAAATTTAAGTGGTAGTCCTGCATGTATTTTTTAAAAATTTATTTAAATTATTTCCTAAAATTTCAGGTTATTTTAATTTCAATTTCTAACATTAAAATTGCAATGCTGTATCTTCTTCACTGCTTCAATTTAAAATGCACTTTCAATTCACTTTTGCCTGATGCAAATTTTTAGTACATAACCGGCGACAGAAAGTAGTGTATGTTCCATTATGAAACACCACTTCAATATTCCCTGGACCTGCAGCACTAAAACAGTGCTTTCATCAGCAAGTGTATAATTCAGTAATATTTAATGAATGCCTTTTCTCATCATTATCACTTCTAGTGCTGATTAAAAGTCAAAACCTTCCAGTTCAATGTCATTTTTCTCCTTCATGATTACCTCTCCCTTATTCTCTACTCTCCTGCAGTACCTTTATCGCTCTCACTTTCTTCCTCTCCACCACTCTCACTCACTCTCTTTCCTTCTTTTTCAATCTATCAGCATGTGTTCCCAGCACTTCCTGGCACCTCGGCTCTGCAGTAATAGAACAGTATCTAAACAACAGCTTACAGTAAAACCCTGGGATGAAATCAATGGTTTGTTTTATTAGGGGAGGAGACAGACATGCCTGGATCCTTGTCTCTCCTCATAATGATAACAGTAACTTGATTGTACATGCTCTGATTCAATTCATTTACGTTTAAATCTTTGTAACAGCATTTTCAAATGCCTGCAAGTAAATACGGTTGCATAAATATTAGCGTCAGTACAGAAAGGTCAGCAGTTATATCTCTTCCTCCATAGGCAGCTGCTGTTTTACACTGACAGTGATTAAATCGCTGGAGGAGCCCTATAGTGTCCGTGCTGTTGGTTTATAGTAGGTTTTTTAATACTTAGCACTCTGTTCTCATTTCTGCACATGTATTAATCATTATAGTTGATTTAAATAAAGCTTTGTTCACCTTTGCTACCATTTTTTGCAATGCCTTTAAGGTAATTTGCTACAGCATGTAATAGTCATAGTACTGTATGTAAACATGCATTAAATAAAATGTATTTTGCTGGCACAGCATTTTGACATGCTGTGGATTATTAGCTGGAGGAGGTCAAGTGTCTGTGTTGTTGATTTGTGGTTGGTTTTTATACTCTTTCCTGCACACATACTAATCATTTATAGGGCACTTTCTTAAATAATCATCAGAAAAATCCAGAGAATGTTACTCTGGGTTATTCTAAGACTTTAGAACTATTTTAATGAATTTTTATGACAGTTGAACAGTTGTGTTTTATCATTTTAAGAATCCATTTTGTTGATTTTTAGAGCTGGTGGGAGCTTGTTTAGCGTTGTCATATCTCGCTATAGTTTTTTAGCCACATCATCTTAAAAATTAGAAACCTTTCATTTTACACACACTGTTAACTATTCTTGTAAATTACACAGCATTTAACTGTTAAATGAACTGTATTTTACTGTATAACAGTTATGCGGCATGTTACTGTAATGTTGCTTTGTGAAAATTACTGTATATTTTACAGTAAATATATACATACAATTCTGTTAATACATATACAGCAAGATAAATGGTCTTCAATGCCTCCTCCATCTTACCCCAGCCATGCTCAATAATGTTCATGTCTGGCGACTGGGCTGGCCATTCCTGGAGCACCTTCTTTGCTTTCAGGAACTTTGATGTAGAGGCTGAAGTATGAGAAGGGGTGCTATCCTGCTGAAGAATCTGCCCTCTCCTATTTTTGCTGTAATTGATTTGCAGGAAGTTACTGGCAAACTGCTACCTGTAAGTTACTGTAGATTCTACAGGACATTGTTAACAGTGCAGGTCTTTGTACACAATGTAACTACAGAAGAGTCTATTTCTTCTGACAATTATTTCATGTTATCCTAATACAAATCAATTAAGTTAATTATTTTTTTAAACATTTAAGGGAACTGAATATAAAACATATTTTAGGCACATCATCCTAAATCTCCGTTGTGTTGCTTCAGCTCATTTTTTAGTTTTTAGTTTTTGAACAAGCACCAACAATCTTTGTTTTTAAATTAAGCTTAAATAACAAAATGATCAAAGCTACTTTATATTTTTTTTAGCAATATGCTAACGGTCTTATGTATCCGATTCAATGATTTATGTTTAGCTAAGCTAAAAGTGCTTCTGCCAGACCTGAAAATTGGTCTCTAAAACTGGATTCTAAAATGAGAAAATTAACATATGCTCATTCTGAAAACTATATACATTTCTGGAGATCAACGTGCCAATTATGTAACCAGAGGATTGCATGGCTGCATTTTGTCTTTAAAACGAACACTAGCTGGTATGATGCCGTTACTTTTCACACTTAGCAGCTGACCGCTTACCTCCATATGGACGGTTTTTACCAGATTGTCCCGCAGCTCGACAGGTACGTTGGAGAACTTGAAATGCAGAGTGGAGTTGATCGCGAAAACAGTGTTTGAGTATGATGAAGAACGGTTCCAGAAAGCAGGTCAGACAAAAACAAAAGCCAAACAATAAATTAAACAAGTAAATAACAGGGTTAGAATGTGGTCAAATCTGAAAATGTGGTAAAAATCAGGCTGCATTGATTGGTTTTGAAATTGTAATAATTGATCTGAATTGGTTTTGAAAACACTGTGGTTGAGTTTAGTGAAGGGGGTGGGCTGGTCAATCGGTGCTTTTCAAAAATACTGTTGTTTGGGTTTAGGGAAGGGGGAGGGTGGGGGGATCAGTCGATTGGTCAGTCAGTCAGTCAGTCGATAGCGGCCTCTGATGGATTTACATGAGAACAGCAGGCACGAATGGCACTTGGAAGAGAACTTTTAGATCTGAAAATGTATACAGAGCGGCCTCTGGTGGATTCCCGAAAACAAAAACTGCCAAAAACGTGGCTGGGACGTATTTTGCTTTCTCCAGAAATGTATATAATGTACATACGTAATCAGAGTAAGCCTGGATCAGATAAGACTTTCCAAAAAGGTGCAGTGTTTCTTTAACTACTGGCTTATTCTATCCCAATTGCAGTTGTTATATTACATCGGATCACTGTTTAATGAGAATGGTATGGTTGTTAAGAATGATCAGCTGTAATATGTATGAGGCTAAAATGTTTTTAAGTTTTTAATTCATGTGGTTATCTTGATGAGTGTTGCTTTTATGTGATTATTGTATGGTTGTATATATGTTACCAGTCTTAAATGCTAATTTCTTTTCTGTGCCAAGCAGGACAAACAATAAAGTTTAAAGTAAACTAAACCATATATAACTTAATTGTTTTATGTTCAATCCACTTAAATTTGTCAAGTTAACTTAATTGACTTGTGTTGGGACAACATGAAGGAATTGTGAGGAATCCTGCATCTTTTACAGTGTATTTATATGTGTTTGTATCTTTTACATAACATGTTTTACACACAGTAACATTAACATAATATCCAATTGATGCAAAAATAACACTGTTATAGATCCAAATCGATTTTTATTGTATATGTTTTATTTTATATTATTTTTTACATTTACATTACATCATGATAACCATGTTTATACATTTGTATTGTTATTTCTTTCAGTTATTAACAAACTAATTTACTTACATGTGCCTTTACAAGCTTAAAACAGTCTAGGTAGGCAGCTCACTAGCTTTAGGACAAGATCTTAAATGCTCATATGACTCATGGTATGCTTTTATGTATCTTTTGCAGAACCCTTCATACATTTTCTAAGTATAATACATCCCATATAAAGAAGCATTCCACAATAATTCTTCAGAATGATGAAGATTTCAAAACTAGCATGCAAAAAGCGCAGTGATTTAAGTCCTGAATCAAATGAAACGACCTCCCCTGCTATCTCTCTGCAAATTGAGCCATCAATCTGCAGATTTAACAATGATAGGGCAAAGAGGAAGCAAATGAACACTCCCATTGCCCTCTTAAATTAATTAATAAAACAAAGGAGAGATGGGTCCCACACAGCACTTAAATTATTCAGAGGTGTCCTGCCGCTTTGATTAATGGACCTGCGAAGATGCAATGTCAGAGAGAGGTAATCTCTGTGGTGACACTCCATGTTCAAACATAAGAGTTTTAGGGCTATGGGAAGCTGTGAGGGTCAATTTTGGAGAGAGGTATTTTACTGCAAGAGTATAGGTGTTTCACATGGGCTAGATGTCTCGAGGATTATTCATTGCCTGGACAGAAAAAGGCACTTTACGTATTAGTCTGTGATTGAATTTTTATTGCAGTGATTAATATGTTTATTCTTAGGCAACAATTCTCATAACCCATGCGCTGTGTGGCTTTTAATCCTTAAATAGCTATGTCAGAAGATGTATCCCATGGTCATATTGCAGGATGACAATGCAAATACTCTCAAACTTGAAAGTTATGTGTACACAATCAGGTAGGGTTAAAATACTTTTCTTTGCTAAACATTAAACATGTTAGAAACATTTTAATCACATCAATCTCTAGCTGAATGCGGTGATATAAATCAGGTAAGGTGGAAATTGTATACACATCGTATAATTTCATCTGTTTGTCATCTAATTATAAAATATAATTAAAGTTGAAGGTATTTTGACAAAAATCTAACAGAATTATTTTGCCAGAATTTTTTTTGAGACAGTGTGTACACACACACACACACACACATATACATATATATATATATATATATATACTGTTACGCACTGTTACGACTGTGATTTTGCTTATATATATATTATGCTATGATCAGTGATAAGATGCTTTTTTCACTGCTTTTTACTAATGGCTGTAATTTTTATTTTGTTTATTTTGTTGTTTGAGAAAAAAAAAACACTTTTAATCAAACAAGAACAAAAAAGACTTGTAGTAAATTAAAAAAAAAAATTTTATTGAAAATATTGTGCCTTAAATGAAGTTATTTTTTCCACATTCAGAAGCAATAAGCAAATAAGAAACATTCTGTACATAAATCCTCTTTAATGAATATTTATTGAGTTTGTTGTCATAGTAATGCTACCTTTAATAAGTATTTGTTTGTTTTAGTTGGAATAAAGCCTTGTTAAGAAACATATTTGTTATATACTGCCAACTTGTTTACAGTAATTACAATATGTTGGCAAAGGATTGCAGTCTTATTTATTTATTTATCCATTTATTTATTTTACTTCTCTCTAGTTCTTAGTTTTCTCTCTAGTTCTATGGCAGACTGACTCACTCAAGGGAGTGTTTGAAAATCAGGGTAGAGGGAAATACATTGTGTGTGTGTGTGTGTGTGTGTGTGTGTGTGTGTGTGTGTGTGTGTGTGTGTGTGTGTGTGTGTGTGTGTGTGTCTGTGTCTGTGTATAGAGAAACCTGGCAGAGCTGTCTTGCCTACAGCCAACCTGCCTGCAGATCACTCTGGCTGCAGGCTTAAAATCTCCCATCACAATGGCAACCCAAAACACCACAGCCTTCTCACACCTCAGCCTTTCCTCCTCCTCCTCTTCTTCTCTCACAATCCCTCTCTCTCTCACTCCGTTATCTGCCTTGTCAGGTCAGTTTCTTCATCGGCTTTCTCTCAGCCTCAATAGCTCAGTGTTGCCAACAAAACAGTTCCCAGACGTGGAGTCTGTCCCACAGTGTAAAGAAATACTGCCACTGAAATCCACTAGACTTCACCACACCGACCAAACACAGAAGAGTCCTGTTCTTAAAAGGGTGTGTTCAAATCTTTAAATTGCCAACCAAGGCCATATCCACATGTACAATGGTAATTATAAAGTTTTTCAATCCTTGATTAAAAAATAAAAATAAAATCCTCATTCACACATGCATGGTTTTATTAAAAAAATCTTCATCCAGAATGCAAAAATAAACTACAGTATGAAATGCTAATAAACTACAGCATGCCAGAGCAACTGGTGGGGATATATTCCTAACCATAAAGTTATGTTGGCCAATCAGAAGCCTCAAAAATAAGTTATTACCGGTTCTGATTGGCTGTCAACATGGCACATTGGCTATTAACAAAGAACTTATGCTCTTTGCCATTGCACAGATGCGAGTCTTGTCAACAAAAGAGATTGTGGTGTACAATCTGACATCATATAAAGGAAGTGATGGCACGAACAAGCTGAAAGGTCCTGTGAAGTGCTTTGAAATGAGCATTTCCCCTTTTTAAAAAGCAGCCAGTAGTGTTTTGTTTTTATCACAGTTCTGCCAATGAGAGTGCTTGAGCTCAAGCACATCAAAAAAAAAAATCATCTTAAAAATTGCGGGGCATGGCAGATACTGAAGAGCATTTGATTGGTCAAGATTTGATGAGGAACAGAAGTATGAGGTGATGTAAAAAAAAAAAATTATTGATCCACTTAGGCGGAAGTGACACACTGGAAACTTTACATGTTTATATCAGTTTTTTTTGTTACAAAAAAAAAAATTATAATAATAATATCATGGGACTTTTAATAACAAAATTAAAATAAAAATTTTGCCAGCAACATGACTACTCAAACCTTAGCGTTTCTGAAAATCTTCACCCTGACATGAAAGTTTTGGTTTCAGAGACCCAATATTGCATTTGCGTGTGAACGAATAGCCAAACCATGTAGAAAAATTTTGAAAATAGCCTTGTTCATGTGGACAGAACCTAACTCGAATGTCTGCTAAGATGCTGTTTTATCAAGTCCAATGCAGAAACATTCAGCTTGGATGCTTTTAAAACAAAAAAACAATTATCTGCAGATGCTTTTGGAGTTTTGTGCCCAAGCTGTTAATGTGATTCCTTTAATGTCTCACAGCATCAATAGAGACAGATTGAAGCAGCTTGTTAGATCACATGGCATCCCAAAATTGGAATTTCAGCTTCATTTGCATACTTTCCTAATTCAGTTTTCTTATTTTCTTAAACAGAAAATAAGAGCACTGCTTAGTCTTGATAAAGCTATAGTACAATACAATTAAGAAAAGAACCGTTTTATACGTATTTCAAGAAATATGTATTTTTTAAGGCATTCTAAAAACTGCTTAAGTACTGAGGTTCTTAAAAAAAGAACACAGATAAAATTTGAGAACATTTTCAGGTCATCCCAGTTAATCTGACACTGGGTGGCAATTTTTGTAATTATCTGAAAACCCTACTAACATGCAGCTCAAGCCCAGATTTCACAGAATTTGTAAGATATAGAGCCATCAGCTGGAATTGCATCAGTTCAAAGATCTGTATCTTGACATACAACAATATTTAAGAGAATTAGCTCTGAAAGCCTCTGCAGTGGCCAAACCTCTCATCAGCAGAAATAATTAGAAGGCTAGAATAACCTTTTCTGATGCGCATGTTTGAAGTTCAATTTAGTGATTAAGGCAAGTTTGACTGATTGTTTGAAGTTTGATGGAAAAAAATAATGTTTGCTGTCAAACTGAGAATAGGTAAAGTAGTCAGTGAAAAGGGGAAGAGGAAATGGCATGCTTGAGCAAGCTTTCTGCAGGAGGAATTGAGCGCCTTGTTTAGCTACACGGCAGAGCAAATGAAAATGTTTATCAAAAGTTCATAGTCCAATCAGCCAGTATGCAAAGAGTCCCCTGTGACAGAAAACAGGTGAAGCAATTCCTTAAAGCTGAAAACATTAAAATAATGAAATGGCCAGCCCAGAGTCCTGAAGTAAACCTGAGGAAATTCTTAGAGACAACTGTGGAGGATGCTGAGAAAGAGTGGCACAAGATTAGATCAGTTATGTGAGACACTATTGAAGTCCTGAAGCACATTATGCTGTGTTCGCGTGTAAATAGACTCGTGAACATTTTGAATTTACATGCTTCATTCGCACGTCAAATTCACTAAGCCACAGACATAGATTCGTGTAAAAGGCTGGGGTTCTGTCTGCCCCATGACTGTAGCTTTGTTGCTAAATGGCTGGCATGGATTTTATTGAGAGAATAGCTGTGTTTATGTGCTTTATGAAGGCTGAAAAACAGCATCGATTCGTTTGGAGTCATGCTTGAGTCCACTAGATCTATTCTGAGGTGCACCCATTTCTGTGACTTCATAAACTTCTCCAGAAACTCTACCTGGATGATGGAAGTGTTCAGCGGTGCTTCAGACTGAGATGAGACCAGTTTAATGAACTGTTGTCCGGTGTCGGCAGGAGGATTTTCCCCAAACAAACTAACAACAGCCAATACATCATAATCACGAACCCAGAAGAGCAAGCTGCTTATTGGTTAATGTGGCGCGAATGTCCACTGAAGTTCAGACTTTCACACTCAATCGTTTTCCGCGTTTGACGTAAAACGTTCAACTCACCTCATTCACACATACTGTGCCGCAGGATATCTATTTGCATCTATATATATATCTATATATCTATTTGCCTTGACTTAACATGTAAATCACTCGCGCTTGATGCTTCTTCCGCGTCTGGTGTGAATGCAGTATTAGGGTTGGTTGAAGTACTTTGGTTATATTGTTAAAAAAATAAAAATAAAGAAATAAATAAATAATTCTAGCATGGTATAGCCACAAGTACCTCAAATGTTTCAAATTTGAGAATTCAAATGTTTAGAATTTAGTTGTACTTTAAATTAATCTCCACTGTGTAAACATAGTTTAATAAATACATAAACTAACATTGACTAATGAAACCTTATTGTAAAGTGTGACATTTTTACATAAAATAAAAAATAAAATAATAAAAAAAAAACATTTGAAAGCTGTTCTGACTAACTGGCCGGCAGAGCAGCTGTCTTGTGTTTCAGACAGAGCCGGTGTAGTACACACTGTGGACAGTGGTTGACTTTCGAGAGAATGAGGATTTTCAGATCTGTGAATAGCCTACTTCAAGCAGCCGAGAGCTCTCTGAAGCGCTCATGTACCTCATCTTCTGAAGACAGGCAGAACCGTGGGGACGCCACAACTACAGACACAAGTTTGAAGCACAGGTGTCCCTCAAGGTGCTGTATTTTTATCCTTTATGTGTTTTTATGATGTGCTCTCCTTTGCTTGTTCCTTCTTGACATCTTTAAAGCCGCATTGTCTTCTCATGCAGGGAATAAGTCTCAGATGTGCATGAGAAAGCAGGCTGGCTGCACTAGCTTTGTGTAATTTACAGCTTAGCCTTGTTGTAGGTGCTAAAACATGCATACTTGTAAATATTTGTTGAGTTGCACTGCACAACTTGCTTGGAAAGCAGTCGCATGTATTAACTAAATGTTTGCAGAAGCATCGGTCGATACGATTGAGCTTTCAATCAGGTTGGATTACATCAGAGAGCTCATGTTTTATTGTACGTGACAGACATTAATCTTTGGGACAGTTGAATCCTTAACTTTTAAATGTTAATGGCTGAATTAATGGACAATTTGCACGTTTATAGTCATTTAAGTTAATACGAATATACTTTACACCATTTGAACCACTGGATTGCAAAACCAGTTGTAACGCGTGGAAGATGCTGACAATGGAGTTGAGAATCCACATGAAGGTTTTATTAACAAAGAACAGTCATGCAGGTGATGATCAAACACAGGAGCAAACAGTAGCATACAGACTATCTAATATCATAGGGATGGCTGACGTGAAACTTATGTTTTTGCATCGGCCATTTCAGAAGCATTTTGAGACCTGGCGAATCTGCATTTGCTTAACAAAGCACTCTTAAATTATGACTTGACATATTTTAGATTTTAATAATGTTTCTTTTTATGACCAAAACAAGACATATTTATTCACAAAGTGTTTTTGTTAAAACAAAACATGGTAAAAGAACAGAGCATTTAAAACTAACATCTATAGCTATCACCCTCGATTCAAAACCGTTATCTCGGCATGCTAGTCAGGAGCTCACAGCGCTTCATCAAACTACTTCAAACCTTTTCTCTACAACATGGAGTTTATTACCTCAATTTGCTGAACTGTATCTTTGCTGAAGCTGTTCCAGAGCAATACATAAAATTACCACTAGGTGTCACTGTAGAGATGGGATTCAAAACGTTTTGGAGCTTCGGCACATTTGCTTCGACTAGATAGGATAACGCTTCGTTATGCTACAGTGAACAAGACTCAACCCAAAAGTGTGTGTGCTATGTACATAGTCCTTGTAATCAGTCCTTGAGCAGCTCCCAGCTTTGTGTCCCTAATCAACGGAAAAAAACAGAACAGGTGTGTGTGAGGTGCATGACAGGATTTGTAGTCTATATGGTGACGGGATTTTAGTCCGAGTGAGAGTGAATGATTCCCAGTGATCTACAAGCCTGAATCACTGGTGATTGTATACTTTGTTGCATGAGTATATTTGTGGTTAAAGCCAAAGTATAAAAAACTGTATGGGTCAAAATGATCTATTTTTTTTATGCCAAAAATCCTTAGAATATTTTTTTTTAAAGTAGGTAGGGAGAGAGGGAAAACAATTTCGCCTCTTGTATTTAAAATAGTGCCACACTTTCTTTGCCACATGACTTGCAGCCCAAATAAAAAATAAACAACAACAAACAGCTCCAATTGAATCTAAAGTTTTTATTGAAAAGCATCACGTCATATCAAAGTTCCTTTAAGGCAAGTCATTTCAGTCTGCAGCCATCTTTGAAATGGGCAGAATGCTCGCCCATTGTGTTTGAATGAGGAAACAGATTGTCCAAAATCGCTTGCCAAGCTAAAAAAAATATTTCATATTAGGAATCACCAATAAATTTTAAACAACTGTCTCTTCATTTGCAAACGTTTGAATCACACAAAACCTGCTGAAACTCACATCTAATCTGAGCAGCTCCCCTGGAGAATCGTCAGTCTATGCTGTAGCAATTGATGACTGACTCCTGTACTAGAAGGCCAGGCTTCATTCGCCATATTGACTGTTACACATTTCCCTATTCAAAACTATACGAGTGACATGTTATGTGTATTTTATAGTCCTTGGTCATAAATTTACACCATTTAATTATGCAGAAAAAGGGTATTAACACTGAAAATTCATACGGAAGAATGCTGTGCATCATAAATCGTGGAAAACCTCATCAGTGGTGAGGAAGGAGTTAACAAAAGCATCATTTCTTACCGTTGACATTTACACAAGCAAAGGAAATTACAGCTAGCTTACAACAAATTGTGCAGCCAAACAAAGTACAGAGTTTGTTACTTACTAACTAGTGTGAACTTTCCAAAGACCTCTCGAACAGCAATCCCTGATGAAATGGATTCTGGGAAGATGGACAGTTTCATTTCTCCACAGCCTTTGGTGATGGAGGTCTTACTTGAGCATTAGTGTCTCTCCAAACAAGCTCTTCGCCTATCACCTACAGTTAATGGTCGGCCATGTTCATTAATGAAAAAGCACTGCCATAGATACCACAACAGCCTTTCATCCACCTCCCACTCACCGTCTCCATGGCAAAAATGCCCGCCATTAGTAGCGCGCGTCTTCGAGTAAGATCATCAGCGCTCTTAATGACTGCGAGGCCACAAACTCCTCACACACACACTTTCAAACACACACCAGGGTCCTCTGGCATCATCAGACCTCACAAAAAAGTGGAATGGTCAATTAGGACGCAGGCCAGCAAGCTCCATTACAGCCCAGCACATGGTCATCAATGGTCATTAAGACACCTGTGTCACCAAGAGCCACCAATTAGGCTCGGTTCCAGCAGACCCTGAGATCAGCTTTCAAATGCTAATGTCTGTCTCAAAGAGGCTTCTGATTCCTTTCGAAAGTTCTCTAAATGGAGTGAGCATGAGTTTAGATGGACTATATACGTAAATGAGTCAAGCGCTGGAAGGGGATCATGGGTACGATGATGGCAGGTTTATTAACACATGCATTTAAGTAGCTTTGACCCAAGCCGAGGCACGGAAAATAAATAAATCTCAAATTAGTAAAGAAGAGGAGGATGAAATGTGGTGACATTTCGGCCAAATGAATCTCCTTCATCATTATCACAGGGGCTTAATTAGCATTTTGTGGCAGGGGAACGCGAGGAACGGAAGGATTGCTTTTCATTCCACCTCCATGGCAGCTGAAAAGCGCGTTTCTGGAGGTCGGACTCTTCGCCTAATCTCTCAGATTAATTCATGGAGGCATTTGAGCCCTTGAGAAAATGAGAAAGCAGATATGCGTAACTGCTTCCTGGCCTTGCTGTTTTTTTTTTCTTCCTGTTTTTATTTTTTTTCTTCCTCCCCAAGTAAGCACCCTTGAGCAATGCGGGTCTGGTTGACACTAGGAAGACACCCCACGCTGGCCTCTTGTTGTGTGAGTCTTACCGTATCAATGCCATGACTACTAATGTCTTCATAGCCGAGGAACATCTGCCAAGAAGAAACTTCAGTAAATCCTGCTAAAAGGAAACGAGTTTTCATTCACCACCTACACAAAAAATAATTAAATGCTTAAGGCCCTGTTTTCTCCTGGTATAAACATGGATTTGATCAGCCGAGATGTATTAATATTTCCACCTGGTATTATTGTGATTAAATGTGTTTTTTGTGACTACTCTTGTTTGGATTTTGTTGAGACCATTCCCTCTTATATTATCATGTTATTTCTCTGGGGGATTCAGGGCAGTGTACAAGTCCTATTAAATGAACTAAGCTATATTAGGCAGTTTATGAGCAAGACGGAAAACAAGTGGTTGAACAAGATGCAGATGCAACTGATTTTTCTTTAATCTTAATCCTTGTGTTTTGGTCGAGCACAAAAAAGTATGAATATCCAGTTTTGGTGTGCTTTCTCAATCTTTTGTGGCTCATTGAAAGCCTTCAGTGACATGAAAGTTAAAGGTCACCTATGATGAAAATCAACTTTTGTAAGCTGTTTGGACAGAACTGTGTGTAGGTATAGTGTCCACTGTCATGTTGGAGAGATAGAAACACAATAAGTCTCTTTTTAAACCTTTTCTGACATTAAAATTGGATTTAAATCCCTCCCATTTTGAGGCCCACTGCAACATGATGTCACAATGCAGACATATTTTTTTTTTAGTTCTATAGTAGCATCGCACCCATTTCCAGTTTAAAATCAAAACACAATTGGTGCATTCCAAACAAGATACATTGCCCTCTGAAGGGTATTTCGGAGTGAAAAAATCATGGCCGCCATACTGAAGTGTCATTCCAACCAAAGTGATAAAAATGACCATTTCAAAGGGCCCTTTGGATTGAAGGATTTTGAAAAATACAACTGATGGACATTTCGGAAAACTATCCTTTGAGCAGGGAAGCTGTTAGGTGTCACACACTGCACTCAATTTGGAGGGGCTCATGATCATCTCTATGCTCTAATCCCTACAGAGGGACCCTCTGAAGGGATTAGGGCATAGGGATGAGCCCTCCAGAATGGAATCCACCCTGTGTGTTCTTGCAGAGCAACATGAACTGAACACAAAAAATGATCACAACAGCATAGGCCATGTGTTTTAATATTTGCTTTTATAAATGTACAAATTATTTAAGTAAAACATATTTTGTCTTATATATACAGTTGAAGTCAGAATTATTAGCCCCCCTGAATTATTAACCCTCCTGTTTATTTTTTCCCTCCAATTTCTGTTTTTTTTTTTTTCAACACATTTCTAAACATGATAGTTTTAATAACTCATTGCTAATAACTGATTTATTTTATCTTTGCCATGATGACAGTAAATAATATTTTATTAGATATTTTTAAGACACTTCTATACAGCTTAGAGTGACATTTAAGGCTTAAATAGGTTTAATAAGGTTAACTGGGCAGGTTCGGGTAATTAGGCAAGTGATTGTATAACGATGGTTTGTTCTGTAGACTATTGAAAAGAAAAAATAGCTTGAAGGGGCTAATAATTTTTACCTTAAAATGGTTTTTAAAAATTAAAAACTACTTTTATTCTAGCCAAAATAAAACAAATAAGATTTTCTCCAGAAGAAAAAATATTATCAGACATACTGTGAAAATTTCCTTGCTCTGTTAAACATCATTTGGGAAATATTTAAAAAAGAAAAAAAAAAATCAAGTAGGGGCTAATAATTCTGACTTTTGATGGTATTTTTAATGGTCATTAAATCTAGCTGAATATTTTTTCAGTTGATGATCAATTAACAAACACTAGTTGTCCTTCAATAAAATAACCAAACTGAACAACCTTATTATTAATATTTTATTTTTTTATTTTTTGCTGAGGAGTATAAGATGATGTTTGTGTATGTGCAAGTGCAGAATGATGACGCATGTCAGTCCAAAATGACATAAAAGTCACATGAATTCCAACATAACAGGTCACTGCGGTTGCAATGTAAAACATAAGATCTGTTCTGGATTTCATACCACATATGAACAATGTACAAATCGCAATTGAACAGATCAGATTTCATGGATTTTTGTGCTGTTCACAAGGTTATGACAAAACAAATTCACATGCCGGGGAAAAAAAATCTGATCTGAGACATATTTGTCTGCTGTGTGAACCTAGCCTGATTACTGTCAGCATTTCAAATTAAAACACTGCTTTAATTCAGTGACAACATGTAGTTTTGTGTTCAAAATCTTGTCCTTTTGCCATTGCAAGTTATAATATTCCATTTAATGTTCTGAATATAAACGATAAAGCTAATAAATTAACTACCAAGCCATATTTGTATATTATGTTAAGCAATTTCCCTGTTTAGTAGAATAGTTTTTACGCAGCAGCTTTAGGGGGCAACATTGCAAACACATAATCAGATATTTTGGCATTGATATCTGGCATCTGTGCTTGCCCACATTTTAAAAGCACCTGCTGCCAGTGCAGTAATCACATTACAGGACTGAAGGAGTGAGAGCACTTGCTATCTTTCTAACTGATATTTTCTTTCATAAATAATATCTGCTCGTTTGCGGTCTGTGTTTTGCAGGAACAGCTTATTTTAAGTGAAAGTGAGCCACATGTTATGTATCTTTTTTTAAGAGTTAAGTTATGTGATTGGGACAAAAGTGAGTTTTCTTTGTGTTTTTGTATACGTGTTACTTTTGTTGTGGTTTTCTTCTCCCTCTAAAAAAAACAGACATCTCTTGCTTTCTGAAGTACAGACAAGCATCCCGAGACCAGAGCAAATTGAAGTTTGATAGGATAACAGGGTCATTAATGGAAGATAATAAAACCATAACCTGCAGTTAACGACACCAGTGACTTCCAGTGATGAGGTCATTCTTGCTAATTTGGGTCAATGTGTGAGATTTGTATGTCTGCTTGAACAGTTTAATTGTGCAGAGTAGAAGGAAATAAAATCATTAATTTACTCTGAAATTATGAATAATTAAACAAAGTTTAAGGTTTAATTCAAAGAAGGTTCAGTTAAAAAGTAGCAGCAAATGATAACAATATTTGTTTATAAATTTCAGTTTGTTTTATGTATATGTACAGTATATGTATATATGGATGCATGTATTTTGATTGCAACTTTGGCTCATTATGGAAATGAACCCCTGTATACATTTCTGGAGAGTGCAAAATACATCTCAAAAGGTACGTTGTTTTGCAGTTGTAGTTATGCGAATCTGCCAAAGAAAGCAGTGTACGCTTTTTCAGATCTCAAATTTCTCTTGTGTGTCATTCATTATTGCTGTTCTTGTGTAAATCCACCAGAGGCTGCTGTTGACTCAATGACTGACCGACCGATCCCTCGTCCCCTTTTTCCTAAACCCAACCAATAAATAGTATTTTCTAAATCACCTATTGACCCACCCACCACATTACCTTAACCCAACCGACAGCGTTTTTAAAAGAAATCCAGAAAAGAATTGCCCTCGCGCCACCTGATTTTTACCACATTTTCAGATCTTACAACATTCTCACCCTGTTATTTACTTGTTTATTTTACCTGCTTTCTGAAATTATTCTTCGCCGGACTCGAACCCCACCATCCCGGTCAATTTCCCTCTGCATCTCAAGTCTGTTAAAGTACATGGCTAGCTACCGGGCAAACTGGTAACAGCGGAAACAGCATCCACATGGGGCTCAACGGTCAGCTGGTAGCACAAAAAGAAACAGAAGCCATTGGCGGCATCACACCGCCCTATAGCCTTTGTTTAAAAGACAAAATGCAGCCATATGTACCTCTGGCTACATAATTGACACTCTCCAGAAATGTATACGGGGCAATGTTTTCACAATAAGCCTGTATTGGATGGTGTTGTTCTATCTACACGTATTCAAAATTATTGTAGTTTTTGAAGATATATATATTTTTTTGAAGTGTATAGTTTGTACATCCACATGGTTGTTCTTGGAACATCATGAAAGATAACCATATAAATATGGATATGAATGCATTTTCTAACGATCGGTTAGCTGTTATTATTTTCAGCAGTTGTTATCTGGAAATAACTTATCATGGGATATATCCAACCCAAGCTCAATTTAAAAACATGCCGCTATATTTCTGGAGATTGCCAAAAAATTCACCAGAGGCCGCTGTGTACGCTTTTTCAAATCTCAAATTTCTCTCACGAGTGCCATTCGCGCCTGCTGTTCTTACATAAGTCCATTAGAGCCCACTATCGATTGACTGCCTGACTAAATTGCCTGACTGATCGGCTGACCCACCCTCCTCCTTTCCTAAACCGAACCAATAATGTTTTCAAAAGCACCGATAGACCCACCCACCCACTTTCCTAAACCCAACTGACAGTTTTCAAAAGCAATCCAGAAAAAGCCCTCACCTGATTTTTATAATGCTTTCAGATTTTACCACATTCTCACCCTGTTATTTACTTCACTGAAAAAAGTGTTGCATGCAAAACTGTAGCAAACAATTTATTTGTGTTGAATTTAAACAAACAAATCAAATATAATAATGTTCAACTTAATTTGTTTGTTTAAATTTAGCCCAAATAAATTGTTTACAGCCACTTAACATAAAAAAATAATGTAGTAAATCCAAGGAATCATCTTTGAAACATTTTTTCAGTGTTGTTTATTAAAATTTTTGGCCTCTGTTTTTGTCTTATTTGCTTTCTGGAACCGTGCTTTGTCGGACTTGAACCCCGTCATCATGGTCATCAACTGCTCTCTGTCGTTCATATGGAGGTAAGTGGTAAGCATGAAAAGTAACAGCATAATATTGCCCCTTAGTGTTCGTTTTAAAGATGAATTGCAGCCATACGTACTTCTGGCTACATCCAGAAATGTATATAGGACTACGTTTTCATAATGAGCTTAAGTTGGATATTGCAATTGTCCAATCAGAATCAAGTATTCCAGAGAGCTGTGTAATATTTTATATTGGTATGTGTAAGAGTGCAACAATTGTAATATTTAAATTCTTTGAAGTTCTTTCATTCATTAATTTAATCTACACCTATATTTTGTTAATAGATAGATAGATAGATAGATAGATAGATAGATAGATAGATAGATAGATAGATAGATAGATAGATAGATAGATAGATAGATAGATAGATAGATATGACATTAAATAATATTTGACTATGACCATTTGACTATATTTGATATTTTTCAAGACACTTCTATGCAGCTTAAAGTGACATTTAAAGGCTTAACTAGGTTAATTAGGTTGACTAGGCAGGGTAGAGTAATTAGGCAAGTTATTGTATTATGATGGTTTGTTCTGTAGACAATAGAAAAAATATATAGCTTAAAGAAGCTAATAATTTTGACCTTAAAATGGTTTTTACAAAAATTAAAACTGCTTTTATTCTAGCCGAAAAAAAGAAATAAGACTTTCTCCAGAAGGAAAAATATTTCAGACATACTGTAAAAATTTTTCATTTGTAATAAATATTTAATTTGTAATAAATCTGTTACTTAAACACTGCATTATAACCTTCCTTCACTTTCCTTCTTTTTTGAATTGTGCACTGCAGTGTTTCTCCACTTTGCATTGCAATTTGCACTAATGTTATGTTTTTCTATTTCACAACCAGGCCAAATCCTCCTGCACAACTGTAACCTCAAGTTAAGTGCTTCTGCTTCAGATTTCCACAACACCACTCTAAACAATCCAGTGTAATGCCATTGTGGATCTCTTGTGTAGAAGACGCACAGCATGCAGGTAAACACATACAAACACACGCCCACACGCGCCATTTACACAAACACAAATACCCACCTGTGCACATCCCGACATTAATTTCACACTATACACAATGTGCCAATCAACAGCCCATTGTTTCCTCACAATGCAGGCAAACAGGGATTGTTTTAGTCTATCATCTATAAACAGACGATCGTGCTCCCATCAGTCTTTCCGTGTCGCACATCTGCAGATGCTAGAAAGAAGTGAACACATTACCATTGTTATTTTGAGACTTATTTTGAATCTTCTCCTTCATGCGTCAATCAACTTTCCAATTACAAACCTCTCATCTGTCAGACTCTCTGATTGGCTTATTTGCTCAGATTCAAAAAGCTCAAAGATCAAACCCTGACTGATTGTCATGTCATCTAAAATTATGCCATTTTTCCTTCTAAGATGCAGATTTGATGCTCAGAAGCATTTTATTTCATGTTTTTATGTTGAATAAGGTGTATTATTTTGAGTCAGTTCATACTGAGAGCATCTGAAACTTTTTAAATAAGGGCCTTGAAACCTATTTTCTTTATTTACCCATTTTGATTATTTTAAGCTCTGTGTTTTAGTCGTTTTATTGGTTCAAAAAATTTAAGTAATTTAAAACAACTTATTAAAGAATTAGTTCACCCACAAATGAGCATTTGCTGACAACCAATTCACTAACTAAAAATTCACCTACTAACATTAGTTAGGGACCAGATCTCACTATTAACTTATGACTTATTATTACATGCCTATTATAGATATTAGTACTTGTAAAGTAACATTCTGCATGATCTTATTCTACATCCCTAATCTGATTCCTTGTTAATCTTACTAATAGCTAAATTCAGTTACTACCTTAAAAATGTAATAATAATAATGATGATAATAATAATAATAATAATAATAATAATAATAATAATAAAAATAATAATTATAATAGTAATAATAATATATAATTAATATAATAATAGGAGAGAGCAGGGCACAAAGTAACACTTTTTGGTTTTGGTCAAATAATGAACAAAGTAATGGGTTAGACAAACCATATTTTTATACCAACAACACACAAGCCTCTCCTACAAATGAGCACTGAAATTATAATTTGCCGGACCTATCGTTGCTGTGCAGTGTTGCCAAAAGTGCCAGGAGTAAAAATGTTACTATTTACCCCACCTTCGGGGCAAGTTGTAACAGACAGAGTGTTAGTTGTAACACCTGATTATAAAAGCAGATTTCACACATTTAATTTAAATTCAGTTTACTTTAAATAGTAGCTATATTTCCTCAGTTATTGGCTCATTTCTTTTTTATTCTACATAGCACAGTATGTTTATTTGATAAACACATTTGAATTAATATCCATTTATCCATTATTATACAATGCATTTATTTGCATTATTAGCAATAAAATATTTGTTTTTTTCTATTAAAAAATATATTCTATTAAGAAAACATTTTTATTTAAAAAGTTCCCAACATTACACTCAAAATTCAAAAATTAGTTTGTTAGTGTAGTTGGTGTCTAACGGTGTGAGGCTTAATTGTAACACCCTGTTACAACTAACCCCTAGTGTTATGCTCAAAACTGGCTTGCAATCACTGTGTGTTTTTACATCTTTCAAAATGGTTCACCTTTTAGCCTAGAAGACTGCAATCACAACAATATAATATTTTACTTACATACTTTCACAGATTTAATAAAATAAATAAGTAATGACTATAATAAAAATACTTTTATGCTGCAAAAAAAATGGTTTCTCCTGTGTTTCTCATCCAAATTTCGACGAACTTTTTCAATAATTGGCAGGAAGACTTCTGCTGACATTATGGTGAAAACCTTGGAAGCATGCCATGGTTAACCCTGAGCAAATACCTTAAAACTCCGTGTTACATTTAACCCTGCGTTACTTTGTGCCCCGGGCTCCCCAAATAATAATGATGATAATGACAATATAATAATAAATAATATCATAACATAATAATAAGCAGCAAATTTGGAGTTTATTGTGCTAAAACCATAGTTCAAAAGTTCACACTTAGATATTGCTCGATTATATTTGGCATGCTGTTTGGGGAGAGAACCCTGACCTTGGAGATAATTGAGCCGAGGGCTCCCGCTTGGGCGATGAGCATGTAAGAGGGTACGAGATCAAGTAGTTCTCGAGAGCTGCCTCTGGTAAAGGAGGAAAAGGGGGAGATTGGGGGGATTGGGGGATTCTTCAAAAAATGAAGATAAGTGGTAATGCTAGATGGACTTATAGTGACTTATAGGACTTATACCAATTTATAGTGACTTTGAATTAATCCAGTTGTCTTATTGCTGATTATGGATGGGAGACCAACTGTGATCAATCATATCACATGCTCCTCTCGAAATTAGTTTGTGAAACTTCACTTAATGGTTTGTTAATCTGTTATTATTTACAACCCAAATCAAAAAAAGTTGAGACAGTATGGAAAACGCAAATCAAAAAAAAAAAAAAAAGTAGTGATTTGCAAATGTACTTTGACTTGTATTTCATTGCAGACAATATGAACACAAAATATTTCATGTTTTGTCTGGTCAACTTCATTTCATTTGTAAATATATATATTTTCCTGTCATTCTGACCTACAACACATTCCAAAAAAAGTTGGAACATGAGCAGTTTAGGGCTAGTAATCAGGTAAATTGGTTAAATAATGATGTGATTTGAAACAGGTGATTTCAACAGGTGATTGTAATTATGTTTTGCTACAAAAGCAGTATCCAAGAAGACATTGTGAAAACATATCCCGTTTACATTTCTGGAGAGCGTGAATTATGCAGTCAGGGCTATCTTTAAAATGAATGATACCGGGTGGTATGACACCACAGATGGTTTTTGTTTCTTTTTGCGCTACTGTAGTAGCTGACCACTTACCTCCGTGTGGACCAGTTTGCCCAGTAGCTCACCATGTACGTCGGCAGACTTGAGACACAGCGAAAACTAAAATAAACAAGTAAATAACAGGATGAGAATGTGGTAAGATCTGAAAACGTGGTAAAAATCAGGTGGCCGCGAGGGCATTTCTTTTCTGGATTTCTTTTGGAAATGCTGTCGGTTGGGTTAAGGTAATGTGGTGGGTTGGTCAATCGGTGATTTTAGCAAACACTATTGGTTGGGTTTAGGAAAAAAATCAGCTTTTGAAAGCGCCGTCGGTTGTGTTTAGGGAAGGGAGTGATCGGGTCAATTGTTACTTTTGAAAACCGTGTTGCTTGGGTTTAGGGATGCGGGTGGTTGGGAGGATTGGTCAGTCAATCAGTCAATTGGTGGATTCACAAAAACAAACACCGCAAATAAATGTACCTCCTGGGATGTATTCCGCGATCTTAAGAAATGTGTGTGTATATAGGGGTATGTATTAATAGAGGGCCGGGGTTGTTCAAGAAAAGTCTTGTCTTTTAGGAGCAAAGATGGGCTGAGGATTGCCAGCAAATACAATAGAAAATTAGTGAAATGTTTAAAAACAATGTTCTTCAAAGAAAGATAAAACATTTGTATATTTTACCTTAAACAGAGCTCTTGGAATATCTAAAATATCTTTATTTTTGTTCTGAAGATGAATGAAGGTCTCAGGGGATTGGAATGATGCAAGGGTGAGTAAATAATAACAGAATTACCCTTTTTTTTTGAGTGAACCAAAGTAACTTTTAGAAACCCTGTGAAAATAAGTACGACTTTCTTAAATTCACTTTTACTCATGTTAAAAATAAATCGAGCAATATTTTTTACCAATAAAAGAAGGATTTTTCTAGTCTATCATCTCTAAACAGACAGTCATACTTCAGTCAGTCTCTCAGTTTTCAGATTTTTTTGGTAAAAGTAAACAAATCACTTTTCTTTTATTTTTATTTACTTATTTTGAATACCCTATCTCCATTGTGTCAATCCACTCCAATTACAAACCACTCTGAAAACCTCTCTATTTACTAGAGGATCTCTGATTGGCTTATTTGCTTAGATTTGTTTAATTCAAAAGCTCAGATATCAAACTCAGACTGAACTCTCGGTCTTATAGATTACACCTCCCTCCATGCATGTTACAGCTTCATTTCATGAGCACAGCCTGTCACATTTGGGTCCTAATTAAAAAGTTTCAAACATATTTGAACTTCATTAAAAACAACAGGGGCATGATTATTGGTTTGTGATGGGTCCCTATCTGTGCATGCTTTATAATGATTAAGCTACTTTCACAACTGCTTGGTTAACATCATTAAAGCTGTTATTCTTGGCTGTTACTGTAATTGAATAGTCAAGTCTCGAAGAGTGTAAAATTCAGGGTTATGAAACACAAGTCCTAATTTTAAAGATCAACATTGTGTGTCTTTAATATTGTGTTCACTAAAGCTTATCTAAGAAATCATTCTAGTGTGTGATTTCTTGTGAGAACTCTAACTTTTAATCACTGTGTTTTCTTTCAGTGTTTGTCTTGTTTTCTCAAGGTGTTAATGTTTTATCAAGGTGTGAAAAGAGCTGCTTCTGGTAACCCCAAATGATAGCTGGGGGTGAATGTAGAATAAATCAAGGTTCATATTAAGAGTATCTGCTATGTTTTAAAACTAAACTAACTTTTAAATGGTTCTCTTTTCTATCTTTGAATGTTCAAATGCTCACCAAGTCCACAGTGATTAAATAACAAAACCAATAATTTTGTAATATATACCTGACAAAAGTCTTGTCGTTGATGTTAGTTGTAAGAGCAACACATAATAACTTGACTTTAATAGTTGATAATCTGGAGAAGTGGCAGAAGAATTTTTTAGATGAATCACCTGTTGAACTGCATCCCAATCATCACTAATACGGCAGAAGAGTCAAGTTTGTTGAAGGAAAAATCATGGTTTGGGGTTACATTCAGTACGGGGGAGTGCAAGAGATCTGCAGAGTAGATGGCAACATCAACAGCCTGAGGTATCAAGACATTTGTGCTGCCCATTACATTACAAACCACAGAAAAGGGCAAATTCTTCAGCCAGATATCACTCCTTCTCATACTTCAGCCTCCACATCAAAGTTCCTTAAAGCAAAGAAGGTCAACGTGCTCTATGATTGCCCAGTCGTCATTAACATTATTGAGCATGTCTGGGGTATGATGAAGGAGGCATTGAAGATGAACTCTGGGAGTCCTGCAAGAACACTTTCTTTGACATTCCAGATGACTTTATTAATAATTTATTTGATTTATTGCAGAGATGTATGGATTCAGTCGTCCAAGCTCATGGGAGTCATACACAATATTAATTATTTTTAATGCACTTTATATTCTACACTGTACATTATTTCTATTAAGTGCATTTTGTCTTAGCAAAGTCAGACCCTACTGTCTTAAATAATTAAAATATTACCATATTTTATTTTGGTAAAATAAGCATGATCTAGAGGCTTTTCATGTAAGCCACTTCTGATACCAAATGATCAACTTACGTCAAGTTATTATTTGTTGTTCCTAAAACCTGCGTGTGTGTGTGTGTGTATATTTTGTTTTATTATATACTTTTTTCCCTTTTAATATAATTCTTATTATCATTAAGTTAAAAATATAATTTATGTAATTTATTTTACCAGTCAACAACACTGGATGTAATATCACATTAAGTCTTTTAATATGCATATTTACAAAAAAGTTCTTATTTTTAATGTTGAATTATTAATATTATGTTGTGTATTCAGTTTCGAGTGAGACTGACTGTGAAGCTTGAAAAAAAAAATAGGATCCTGTGAAACCATTTAATTTTTTTCAACCGGATTTAGTTACTTTTCCATTTTAAATTCTAAAATTACAACAAGACTGAACAATTCTTAGAAAATAATGATAGTGAATAATAATATATGTTTTATTTCTTTGAAAACTTGTCAACTTTTGTGCCATTAGGTAGTCATTAGTCAGTATTTAGGACTATGTTATGCAATTCTGACCATGTTTTCCTGATCACAGAAATTCATAGGGCTGATACAGGATATTAATTAATCTAAAAATGTAGCAAATACAATAATTTACAGAAATCGTTGCCTAATGCCTTTAATGTGTTCCTCTCACTGTATTCATCAGAATAATTAAATGCATTTGACAGTGATTTGAAGTTTAGAAAAATCCTGTGGAAAAATGACACCATATGGCTTTGGCTTTTTCTTTTATTCCATGAATCTTTTTTTATTTTTACTTACAGCATCACACAGATCAATCAGGCTTGTGAACTTAGGAGCGGATGTTTACGGCTATTTCTGTTTATAGAAGTGACAGACGATCCTCGCGCCGTCTCATGCAGAATAGAGATATTCCCCATATTGAATTTATGTCATCCACAAGTGGCTTATTAACTGCAAATATCCATCAGTAGAGTCAATACAGCTGTGAATGTTTAATTACATTTCACCCAGAGAGAAATGTGATCTATAATTTCACACTAGCAGAAAATTAAGCCGTTCATTCACGGTCAGTGCGCTACGGTATGTTTCGTGTTGGGGTTTCCTGCATGGCAAAATCCATTTAACTTTAAAAACCTCATCTAAGCTACAGCTATGATCATGTTGAATGGCTTCCCCTCCTCTGTTTCTGCCCCAGTCAGTCTGTTCATGGAGTTTAATGTTCATCTCCTGGTTTAGCTTGGTTTGCTCTGAGAGCGATGTCTCTGTTAGCTGAGCGGCTGCGTTTGTCGACCTTGGCCTTCGGAGAGAAATTGCAAATGCCAAGGAAATACTTCCTCATTAGTTTTACCCTTAGCCTACAGCCTTCACGGCAGGAGACATGATATAATCAGAGGCAGTGCGAGACTTTGCTGTCGAGATGTTCTCTATATAGCTGAATCCACCGTCAGAAACAGTTTCCTTTATTTATGGGGGTTTCACCAAGTGGTTCACACATACAGTAATCAAGCTTGGAAAAGAGGAGAATCCTGGTTTAATATGTTGACATGGGGGTAGCCTGTTTGAGTTTGAGAGGAAGAAAGATATATTTCTAGCTGTAAAATAACATGAAGGCCTTCGAAAGGCTTTAAAGACTGAGTAATAACATCAAAGAGAGCTTTTTTATTATAAAATGGTTAGTTCAGTTCCAGGGGGGGACAGTGGCTTAGTGGTTAGCACTGTTGCCTCACAGCAAGACGGTCGCTGGTTTGAGTCCCAGCTGGGCCAGTTGGCATTTCTGTGTGGAGTTTTCTGGAATTGAGTTTCCATCTTAACATGAAAGTAATATTTTCAAGATTTACAAAAACATGCAAATTAGCTTTCAGGTTCACTGTAAAAAATGTTGGGTTCCACACAATTCCTTCATGTTTTCCCAACACAAATCGATTAAGTTAATTTAATTGTTTTTACAAATTTATGTTAACTGAACATGAAACATTTAAGTTGTCACCCCCATTTCAAAAACACGAGGCACTCCACACTGCCTTTTTTGTTGACATTAATTAACTAAAAACAAAATGTTGGATATTCCACAAATTCGCATTTTAAGGCTGTTGCATTTTAACAAAGTCTCTTCAAAGCAAGTCATTTGACTCAGCAGCCATCTTTGAAACGCCTCTTGGGCAGTATACTCGGGCATTCTGTCTGAATATGAAAACATCAAATTCTCCAAGATTGCTTGCCAAGCTTACGATTACATTTCCATTTTATTAGAATCACAAATAAAATTAAACAACTGTCTCTTGGGTTTTATTTGTAAAAATTCTAGTCTCACATAATCTGCAGAAACTCATGGCTTGTCAGAAATCGGTCAGTCTATAGTGATTGCTGATTGGCTCCTGTACTAGAAGGCAGGGCTTCATTTGCTATGTTGACCATTACTTTTTTTCCCCATTCAAAACCATACAAGTGACATGTCTTGAGTATTTTATAGTCTTTTTTTTAAAGGGGGTGTGGTTTGATAGTTCAATTTTTGTAATGCAATATAATACACTAGAAAAACTAAATAATACACTCGAGAGTTCAATATTTAATAAATATATCATCAACAAATATATAGTATAAACGTTTATTTCAAGTCATTTGAAGCAACTAATATTTACAGCACTTAAATTTGGTCACAAAACTTCAAACATACTGGCTTGACGTGTGAGGTTCATTTCTGCAGATCGATCCAGCAAGAAACTGTGGGATTTGTTCTTTCTTGTATATCAGGCTGGTTTGGTTGAGCTCGTGTAATCATTTCTTTGCAGAAGACTTGGATTAAACCATTCAATTTATATGGATTCTTTTCATTTGATTATTTATTTGCTGTCCCTTTAAGCTGCTGTTCTGTGTATTCCAGACTGTAACTCATTACACTTGTGGCATTTACAATCCATCTCTGTGTGTCAAAGTCCGTATAATCAGGGCCACGGCTCGCTGTTTGTCCTGTCGACACAGGCACAATGCGCATCTCATCCATCCTGATATCAAATATTGTTGATGTTATTGTTGGTTACAGACACCGCTACTCAGCTACAAGTTATGTGAGCATTTTTCACAAGCGTTTTTGATGCAAATGCGTATTATGTGTTTAACGGCCCCTGCAGAATGGGACAAAAGCCTGGAAAGGAAAATGCTGCATAATGCAGTATTGTATTTTAAGGCTTTTTCTTTGTGTTCATCTAAACGTTATCCTGTGCACTCTCAGCAGAACTCCTTGTTTTCATTTTCCATGTAAAGAATCCATCGATACAATTTTATTTTAAAATCACATCGCTGTGTGCCGTGTAGCTATTTCCTCTGCTTACACCAAGGACACTTTCTTGCATTGATCCTGAATGAGAAGAGTAAGAATATCCCCCCCTTTCCTGGCCCATTAAATCCCCTTAATATGTCTGCATGATATCGATTTCATATGAACCCCCACTTTGATGTTCACAACTTCAGAGTCATATTTCAGTCCTGCACATGCCGGCCGACCTCTCTTTGTCGATTGGTTTGTCTTAACTTCACTTGAGGATGAGATTCAATAAAAGCAACAATATTACCTGCCTGCAGTTTCACAGTCACGTCTTGATAGATTTATTAGGCATAATTGCACAACATATTCATTCAGCTTGATGCACTTATACAACAGATTAGCACCGTTAATTGTGCTTAACTAGCAAGGATTTTCCAACCAACATGAAATGATTAAATTAGCCTGTTAGCACATAATTAAATTCAAATATATATAATTGAATTTGTGTGTATGTATGTAAATATATTTGTGTGTATGTGTGATATATTTTGGGTCCCCTTAAGAAAAATAGCTTATAAAGCACACATGATGAAATATAATAAAAATGTAGCAGAAAAAAGCATATTATTTCCTCTAAGGGTTGGTAATCATCATTATAGTTATGTGAAGTCCCTATAAAGATAGCTGTACAAGCGTGAGTGTGTCTGTCTTATAGTGTATACAAATACAAGCATAAGATGCATGCTATTTTTGATATTTTTTCGGATGTTCTTTCATGTTGCTTGCACAGTTGAACATATTTGACTATCAGAACTTAAAATTCTAACTTCTGCATTAGTGTTATGTTCCGCCATAGATCCGTGGGAGGTCTCCGCTGAGCTGCATGGGAGATATATATTTTCTCCGCTTTCTCAGAAGCCTCATTCCCACAGAGCATAAAGTAAAACTCAGTGACAGGCAGCACGATTAAAAAAACATCTGCACGCTGTCATTCAGGCCTATATTAAAGTTTTATAGAAAGTAAAACTAAAGTGTCAAAGTAGAGATTCTGAACACTGCCAAAGTTTTTGTATGGAAAAACTCAGAGTGATATAATGAAACCGGAATCTCCGGAGCTGCCATGGAAATTTCATGAGAAACGTTCACGTGGAACACGGTCATTCAAGGAATGTTAGGTTGTTTGACTGTTTCACAATGTTCATGTGAATTTTCGCTGATGCTTTCTAGCAATGTTTTTATATATGTTGCAGTGCTTTGTGAGCTGGAACTTTGGTAGCCATAAACTTTTTTTATATGTATATGAACCTTGATCAATGACCTCTATGAAATGTTGCTGTTCTATTTTTAGCCTGTCTCCTCCTATGTCTCTTGTGTATACATTTATATTTGATAAAATACTTAATATGCAAATTAAAAACACAAATTCTAGAATAACATTAAGCATAAATGTTTAGAAAACTTCCATTTCATTGCACACTTGTATGGTTAGACATTAAAGGTGCAGAATGTAAGTCTGACACCCAGTGTTTGATCAAAACAAATGCAAGCGCAAGTTGCCAGATTAGGCTCAATCATCAGACTCGCTTCTGTTGGTCCTCAAAGGCTGATTTAAATTGTGTTCTAAATAAAAGCAAAGGCACTTGATCAAAGTAACTTTCTCCATATAAAAGGTAGTTTTTGTTCTAACCAACACCTCGAATTGATATATTAGAAATGTCTTCCATATTTTGTCACTGAAAAACAGAAAACTGACAATGATCACCTCAGGTACACCTCACCTTAGGTACAGTACACCCTATGTGGTTTATTCAGTGTTAAATGCTAATAATGTGAGTTTGAATGCCACTTTACATTATACTTATTGCCTTATACTGAAAGCAGCAGCAGATAGTTTACCTCAGATCTTGAAAATAAAATAAACCGTTTGAAATTGAACTTTAGAACTGCGAAATAATGCAAATCAACAGCCAAATTGCTCATCACTGCAAATCTTGTGTTTTTAGGACACTGGGTTACAATGTAACCTGCTCACCTAATATTTCTGCTTGTAATATGTATATTATTTGCTAATTAATAACCTTATGTGGAACTCTGCGTCTCATTTCGGATTCTGCTACTGTCCACCGGAGGTTGCATTTTGGTAATGGGCACATACTTTGAGAGCCTTTCTAATTGAATAAATGAAATATGCGGTTTTCCAACAAGGCAACCTGGGGGGCTGAAACATAATTGGCTAAACTGGCATTTGGCGGGTTAAAAGAACCAAAACAAAGACAGTGTTTCAGCACGTTACTCACATTTTCAAAGCAGAGTAATTGACTTCAGCATTGTTTTTCAGATAAACAAGAATGTTCACTTGGCATGTTTCTTAAATTTTTTTATGCTTTAGATGAGTCAAAAACTTACATACAGCACCTTTAAAGGTCAGACAGTAACTTCTAGAAAGGGATTATCATTTAAACTTTAGTTTCTCAGGTGTGTTTGATTAAAGATTTTTCCATGTTTTTTTCCATGGTTTGTAAAATCAACATGTATAGAATCAATACAACAATTAAAATTCAGCAAGCTTGTATATTGTATTACCCTTTATGCTGCACACTTAAAAAAAAACATACGTGTGTGTGTGTGTGTGTATGTATATATGTGTATATATATATATAATATACACACGCACGCATACATCACACACTGGTTCCTTTTATTCATTCAGAAATTATGTTTCATTAAGAACCATTTGAAAATCTTTCTAATGCTTAAAAGAAATGAAACATCTTGTTCCCATTATAAATAATGCATCTAACAAATTTGATCTGTTTGAATGCTAAAAGATTTTTCTGAATAACAAAGCTCTGTTTTCAAGTAGCACTTTTGTTGAGCAGTCTGATTCGCTGGTGTACATTTACAGTCTTGTTTTTTTGCTCTGCCGTAAGGGAATTATATTCATGTAGAGATGCAGTATTGTTTCCTGAAACAATCATAGTCCACTGAAAGCATACACATGAGGAAAATGCAACGATGCAAACCCCAAGGTCAGTTATCCTGCTTACCGGCCATGGCCAGATGGGCATATGACCACTCCAGGGTTTGTGGCAGCTAGATGACTTTGTGGCTGAGCCGGTCGACTAGAAGGCATGACCCCAAGGAAATGAAATTTAAAAGTCATCCATTCACCCAGAGTCATTTGCAGGACTTGCCTGATGTCTTTGGGGTCACCGAAGAGGATTGTTCTGCCATCTATGAAATTTGTCCTTACCGTTTCGAGGTATTTCTCTGGGAGGCTTAGTTTTGACATCTAAAAGGTAAAAAAAATCACATATTTAAACTCCTATTTTTTTTTTTTTTATCATGAATTTAAAAACAAGTTGTGCTCGGTAAGATTTATTCAGATAATTAAATAAAACGTTTATTTCGCAAAGATTCATTAAAAGGTTAGTTCACCCCAAAAATAAATCACTGTCATGTTATTCCAAACCCCTGAGACCTTCTGAAATCTTCAAAACACAAATTAATATAATTTCAATGAAATCTGAGATCATATGACTTCAGTGGTTCAATTGGAATATTCTGAGTATAAGAATACTTGTGTGCACATGTAGATATCTAGATTTCATGTAAAATATATTTAATTTGTGTTCTCACAATGAGTGAAGGTTCCAGGGGTTTGGAACAACATGATGGTGAGTAATTATTAACACAATTTTAATTTTTGGGTGAATTACAACCTTAAATTTGAGCCTTGCTATCCCAGGAATGAATCACATATTTAAATGATAAATTAAAAAAAGACTTATTTATAATCATATCAACATTTCAGACCGTTTTACTGTGTTTTAAATTAAATAAATGCAGCCTGTTTGCTTCATTAAACAATTTAAAAACCTTACCAATCTCAAACATTTGCAATATGTTGTGTTAGGAGTACTGCAGTATGTACAAACCAAGACTTTTTCTTTTTTTTTTTTACAAACCTCTTGACAGATATCTTCAGGGTTCATGTTCATTAGAGTTCGTGATGAGATGGATTGAAAAGCATTTCTCCCTGCTCTCCTCAGTCTGCGTCTCCCACGGACCCGGGCCAGCTCTTTCTTGATGGAGTAGTTTAGGTTCACTGTGCAAAGCTTAAACATTTCCAGCTCCCCAACAGTGAACTTGAAGTCTTTCCTAAGGAAAATCTCAAAAAGCTCAGGGTCCCCATCTCTTTCCAGAAAGTTCTCCACTGCATGTTCAATCATGCAGAGCTCCAGACTGTTGTAATTGAACACTTCCCATATTGTCTTGGTAGCATCGGCAGCACAGAATGAATCATCTATTTCATAACTCTGTTGGTCATCTTCAACGCATTGAAGAATCCAACTTACTCTGCAAGGCCAGCGGTCCAACAAAACAACCCATGCTGCAATTTTCTCAGGATGTGGAGGCTCCAGTTTTCGAGTCTCCATGATCATGATAGTTACTCGAATGGAGTTGATCACTCGTCTCATGGACATGGTGTCTCCAGACAAATATTTATTAAGTTTGCTTGTATCTTTTGAGAAGATGAAAGAAAATGCAGACTCGATAAACCTGTCTACATCTTCTAGATTAAGTTCTGCTACAGCAAAAGTTTCATTGTTTGCTTTTTTTGCAATTAAAGGCATCTCTTGATCTTCTTTAGTCTCATCGCACCTTTCAGAATACTCATCTTCAACAGAAAATACTCTAGTCTCAAGAGGAATCTCTTCAGGGATCTCTGATTGACCACGGACAATGTTTTCAAAGACACTTGACTTTGATGTATCTGAGAGCGGAGGTACAGTGAAAGGCAGTGTGATTATACGGTCTAGAAAGTCGTATGCAGTGTTTCTCTTCCTTAAGCAATCTTCTGCCTGTTGGACCTGTCTAACAAGGACTTCAGGATCAACAGCGAGCACAGAAATGAAGGGACTCTCATCATCAGACAGGAGAATGTTAATGGCATCCAAAACCCCTACAATCTTCTTTGGCGTACAGCGGTCCAGATTTGTGATCTCTAGCACCACTCTGATCCTCCTTCTTTCAAAGATCTCCATAAAGAAAATGAAGCAACACAGAAGCCTCATCTCCTTTCGAACTTCATGCATTAGTCCCAGCTGCTCACTTACCTTCTTGTTGTCCAGTCCTTGTCTAATTTTGAGGTCTTGGTTGAGGATTAGGTTCTTCAACAATAATATTATAAATCGTAGAGCTGCTACAGCAGGAACACCAAGTGCAGTGATAGCAAAACCTTCAATCACACCATAACTGCTTGATTCCTCATTTTGCTGGTCGCCCTTCAGATATGAAAATCCAAATATGATGAGGGGAACCAAAATAAGCAGCGATCCAATGAATGTCATTAGTATTAGTGCCCAAATGGGAATGCATCCCAACTTTTTGGATCTCCAGTTCTTTGGAATATCCTCGATCATCTTCTTCCTTGCATCTTCCTCTTCATCATATTGGACTATCCGGAAAAGAGCCAACTGGAGCTTTCCAAAGCTGTGCTGAAGAGCTTTGCTCAACTGCATAACCAGTCCAGCCCAAAGCAGGTCGCTTCCTGCAAAATGCCATGCGCTGAACCTGACAAAAAGATAGCGAATGTTCTTCATGCTCTGGTTCTGCTCCGTCCACACAGGCCGACAGAAGATGAGCCGGAAGATCAGAGAGAGCAGGTTAGAGATGGAGGGTTTAACTGAGCGAGGCTTTGGTTCCTTGGTGTATTTCTCTTCCCTTCTTTTGCCCTCTTGATTCATATGAACTAAACATGGGAGAAAAAGTGAGGAAACATTAAAATCTCAAGGGCTTTTGGAGGGCATCTGTGATAGTTTGCAGGGTCAATCATTTCAAATGGATCATATTATGCGTCTAATACTTTTTAATTGTCTCTATCATTAGGCATTGTTTCTGAACTCTCTCAAATGTCCCAAAAGAAGTGCTAATGTTAAAACCCTAGATCATATTGTTAAATTGACAAGACTTTACAATACTTGCAGACATTTTATTTGTTGTTTTTGAAGCAAAAGATTGAGGTGGTGGAAGGAAAGAATGGCAGAGAGCAGCAGATGTTTTACATTTAAAGTGACAAACACATAAACAGCATGTTTTTGCTTTCAATTAAAAGGGGGAATTTTTTTTTAGCATAGAACAACAAATAATCAATATCACGGCAACTCAGAACTTTTTGATTTAGTGGCTAATTAGTATTGTTTTGTATGATCTCATTTGTATATTTTAGTAAAATTTGCTCACACCCTAATGAGAGGTGGGGTTTGGGGACAAACCTCTTTTGAAAAATTCTGTTTTCATTCATTCATTCTCCTTCGACTTAAGCCCTGCTCACACTGTGAGATTTCAGTCACAATTTTGTCATCCGAGACAAATTTGGGAAATCCTAAAAGATTTTTGAAATCCTAAATCACCTAAAATAGATGATCTTTGTTTAATGGATTGATGGTTTTCCTGCAGTGTGACAACAGCTACGATGAGCGTCAATCCAAGAACCAATAAGCAGCTCTGAATTTAAAGATGCAATCCATGCGACAATTCAAACGGCCACGGAGAAATGTTAAAACAGTTTGTGTGCAAAATTGCCGCTACAGAATGTTTACATTTGCTGTGAGGAGTCATTTCAGAACGCAGGACAGTGAAAGTGTCACAGATGGATGACGTCAAACTCCGGAGGCATTGACGGTGTTTGGCGCGTCTTGTTGTTCAGTCTGACTTAATGACAGCTGAGATTTTACAGTGTGACATGGGAGTCATGTTTGTGCAATCTGACATGCTACAATCATTCAGGATTATAAAAAAAAAAAAAAAAAAAAACGCACAGTGTGAGCTGACCTTTAGTCTCTATTTCAGAGATTGCCACAGCGGAATGAACTGGCAACTATCCAGCATATGTTTTACACAACGGATGTCCTCCCAGCTGCAACCCAGTATTGGGAAACACCCATACACACTTATTTACACACACACTGCAGACAATTTAGTGTATTCAATTCCCCTGTACTGCATGTCTTTGGCCTGTGTGGGGAAACCGGAGCACCCAGAGGAAACCCACACCACCCAGACGTTTTCCTAAATATCAAATAATATGGATTTATACATATTTATACATTTATTCGTACATATATTAGTTATGTTTCTATGTGAGATTGGGCCTGAATGATCTGTGATGCCTGAGACTTATTGTATTTTGCATAATATGAACACATTTGTTTATTTATATTTTATATATATACATTATATATATATATATATATATATATATATATATATATATATATATATATATATATATATATATATATATATATATATATATATATATATATATATATATATATCATTAATTTTTTTTTTCAAACACAGTGTGCTCTTACCCTCAATGTTCTTAAGCAGCATGTTGATCCTGTTGTGACATTCTGAATACAAACCCACCGTCACAGGAGAAGATACTTTGGTGAGGGTTTTTGATAATGCATAAGCATATACATTATCAGAGGGAATATCTGTCACTAGAAATAAAAAAAGTAAACAAAAAAGCTGTCAGGTACTGTATGTTTCATACACATTTGTGTTATCTTTGCTAAAGTACAATGATTTATACCTTTACCACTACACCCACTTCTAACCTTACCCATACTGTATTTGTTTTGAGGGTGAAGTCTATTTGTTTTCAATCATGAGTAACACAATGATGTTGACACGTGGGTGAAATGGGTAACAAATGTAGATAAGACCAACATTTGAAATGCAGAGCAATAAATGTGCAGTAGACCATTTTTCATGGGTTTATCTGAAAGGGCAAAGTCCTAGTTTCATTGAGAGGAAGAATAATTTATTAAATGTAAATAATAGGTGAAGGACTCTCAGATAATACAGTAAATGGGAAACATTTAGTTATTATTTCTGGCATATGTTGTAACTATTGACTCTCAATTTTATCCTCATTCAATGCTTTGTTTTTGTTCTTGCAGTTTTTTTGATGGAAGAGTCCTCAAATGTACTTGGGATTTGAGCTTGCAGTTACTTTTGTAGTATGTATGTACTAACCCTTTTCAATTGCCATTAGTTCTGTATTTATCAGTCTTTATAAATCACAAAATTGAGTTTCATCCGCCAGCCTTCCTGAAAATGAAACCACAATAGTAAGCAGTTACATTGAATTATTGTTCAAGCATATCAACAGGTATTGGGAAAAATGTCAATGTTCTCTTTATTAGCTGAATATATAAAACTAATACTGTGACGCATTGCGTTTAGTTCATCAAATTCAGCTAGTCATGCAATGTCAATTTAGCAAGAGATGAAAAGCATACCAGAGAATATGTCAAATGCATACCAATCTGCATGCTGACAGCAATGTATTAAATTGGAATGTACATAAAATATACCTCTTTAACAGTTTGTGTTGCACTTTTGAAATGAAGCCACCATACAAATCTCCTTGAATCCTTACTACTATGAATAATATGATAATGAGGAAAAGAATGCCTCACCTTTTTCCGAGCAGAATTAGCAATCCTCCAGGCACGGTTTACAGCAAAATTGCTTGTAAACTAATATCCATTCTCCGTTTCCAGTTATACTTCATGTAGACAAAGAAGAAAAATGCTTTTGCCTTACCAGATGCGGCTGAGCAGAAAGAAAGTGGAAGAGTGTGTAAACATTAACTGAGGTGGACTGAACTTTAGGCCAGTTGAAGGTGAACTTGGAGAAAGATCTTAAAGTTGATTCTGCTTGTAATGGGAACTCCAATATACTTTATAACTCATTAATAAAATTGCTGATATTTAGATGCTGATTGCTGAATTTATTAGTGATTGAGTCATGACAGCTGACTTATTAACTTGATTAAATATTCAAAGATAAAATGCCACTGTTGTCTAATTTGTGTTGAACTTTGAACAGCTTGTAAATATAACGTAAAAGTGGCATCCACATTAATAATTCTACTTAATTTGAATTGGTAAACTGTTATTGATGAATGTCATTTTTGTGTAGCAGGACTCAAAAATTAAGACTTTGGGAACAAATGATGGAACTGCTGCATGTATGTTAAATGTCACAATCTCACGGCAATTTTTTTTATTTAGTGGCTAATTCATATGAATTTGTATGATCTCATTAGTCCAATTTAGTACAATTAGCTTATCCCCCAATGGTGATTAGGTTTAGGGGTTTACCTTTTTAATATCATTTTCCAATCTTTTTCTATGACTGATAGGACGAATTAGCCAGTAAACTTACAAAATGTAAAAATAGTTACATTTCCTTGTGAGATCAGGCTGTAAATATGTATTAATCACAATTTGCTGTTTTAAACATTTGATTTGAATAGATTGTAAGATGTTTTTTTTTTTGGCAGAAAATCTCAGAAAACAACCTACAAAAATGGTCACAGTATGAGCCATTTAGGTAATAAAATGCAACATTATATAATAATAATAATAATAATAATAATAATAAGATTTGTTCAGGGATAAATGAGGGACCACGTTTTATCCTAATAGCATTTTCTGAAATTGTGGGTTTGAAAAATAAAAAACTCTAAATTTTGAATATAATTATATTTGAATTATATTTTAGTTTCAACCCAAATTAAACACTTTTTTCTTTTTCATTCTTTCTGGGTATACTAGAACCCTTGCTACAGATAAAATCATGATTTTGTTATGGTAACAGGTTAGTCACCTGTTGACATTTTTTTTTGTGAAGTTTGCATGTTCTCCCCATGTTTGTGTGGGTTTCCGGCTCTGGTTTCTCCCACAGTCCAAAGACGTGCACTATAGGTGAATTGATAGACTAAATTACCTATAGTGTATGAGTGTGAATGTGAGAGTGTATGGGAGTTTCCCAGTGCTGGGTTGCAGCTGGAAGAGCATCTGCAGCATAAAACATGTGCTGGAATAGTTGGTGGTTCATTCCACTGTGGTGACCCCTGATAAATAAGGGACTTAGCCAAACGAAAATTAATGAATTGATTTATATATATATATATATATATATATATATATATATATATATATATATATATATATATTTTTTTTTTTTATTTTTTTTTTTTTATTGAATATATATATATATATATATATATATATATATATATATATATATATATATATATATATATATATATATATATATATATATTAAATGCAATGACTTTGAAATGCATATAGAACACCTTAAAATTAACTAAATAAATGTAAAATAGGGAAAAATCAAATGGTAATGTAAATTATTATGAAACGCATTATAATTAAAGAGCATGGTAGCTTCACATAACTTATTAACCATAATTCAGCATTTACTCCTGTATTAACTGGGGAAATATGGTCTTAACTTTTTACACTATCCCCATGCAATGTTTTGACTTAAAATACTGCACCCCAGAGCTGCCAGACCTTACATTGTCTTTATATAATGCTTTTTGGGTGGCATGGTTGCTCAGTGGTTAGCACTGTTGCCTCACAGCAAGAAGGTTGCTAGTTCAGGTTCTAGCTGGGCCAGTTCACATTTCTGTGCGGAGTTTGCATGTTCTCCCTGTATTCGCATGGGTTTCTTCCGGGTGCTTCAGTTTCTCCCCACAGTCCAAACACACGCAGTATTGGTGAATTGAATAAACTAAATGGGTCTTAGTGTATAAGTGTGTGTGTTGCAGGTTACAGCTGGAGGGACATTCGCTTTGTAAAACATGATGGAATAGTTAGTAGTTCATTCTGCTGTGGCGACCCCTGATAAATAAGAAACTAAGCTGAAGGAACATGAATGAATGAATAATGTGTTTTTTATTTACCCATAAAACATGTTTAGTTTATGCTGTGCATTATAATTGTTCCAGTACTGTTTGTATCCAGGACAACCATGACTGATGTTCATTCAAGTAAAAATACATAAAAATGTTCCATCACAGAAACCCGGCATATTCTGTTGCATTATGTTCCCTGCTGCTCTATTGCATCATGCAGCAGGAAACACAATACACAGAAGCAAATGCGATTGTAGACTTATAACCGAATAACGCTGAAAGTGTTGGAATCATACAGTGATTAACAAACATCAAACTATAATCAAAATGCAGTTCTCAACCTCGAATTCCTAATCTCTTTGTTTGGGAGAGTTCCCAGAAAGCCTGTGGTAATCGCACTGAAATCTGTGCAGCGGCGCTTGTGGTTCAGACTCTTCATGTATATTGGCATGCATTATGAGAGCTGAGTGCAGCCCATAAATGGCTCCATTATGATTTTTAGATAATGCTGGGCAAATTCATGCTCACCGGCTTGGCCAGATCAGACCACTTGGTGCATGTTGTAAGTCAGCTCAATACATTAAAGATAGCATAGGGATTAATGCTAATATTTCTAATGCAATTGCCCTACTAACCCTTTGAGTGGTTCAACTCAAGCTTATTTGTATAACGCTTTTCACAATATTTATTGTTCCAAAGCATCTTTACTTTTTCAAAGGTGCATATTAATGAATTACAATGACATTCAGAAAAGTTAAGGTTATTAGTTACTATGACTTTATTCATTACTAATAACTTTAACTAATTAACTAGTAACTAATAGCTTTTAACAGTTAAAGTTATTAAACAGTATATAAACATACTGTAGTAAACCTGCAGTTATATAGTATATAGGTGATGTCTATTGTGTACATGTTCAGTAAAGTGTATTTGGCTTCATATCTTCACAGGTCTTTAATCTCATCAATGGCGATGCACAATCTCTAGAGACCTCGGTATTGGCATAATCAGCATTTCACATTTACAATATTACATTTACAATATTACATTTACAAAATGTCAATGCGATAATGAAGTGCTATAAATTAAAAAAGGAGTTATAAAAACAAACATAGAAAGAAACATAAAACATAAAAGTATTAAGACAGGACGAGTGTGTCCTATGGGTGGTTTGTCAAGCCCACTCCTCTCCACTCACGCATCCTACAGTTATGTGATGCATTGCCTGTATATTTTACTAAAAAGATAGGTCTTTAATCTAGTTTTGAACAGAGATTGCCTAAGTCTCAGACTTTATCAGGAAGGCTATTCCAGACTTTTGGAGCCATGTATTAGAACGCATGAACGCTATTCTGGTACTATCAGAAGCCCTGAATTTTAAGATCTTAAAAATCTGATTGGATTGTAGAAAGACAGAAGGTTGGTTAGATAAACAGAAGCTAGATTATTTAAAGTTTTATAGTTAAGAAACAATATTTAATAAGCAATACGGAATTTACTGTAATAGTAAGTCAGAATAAGGAAGATAAAATTGGGGTGATATGATTCAAACATACAAACATAAACATCAGGCCTGTAGCTAGCCTATTAAAAGTGGTGGTGCTTTTTTCTCAAGAAGTGGACCGCTTTTCAGTTATTTGCCTCCTTTTCTATTAAATTATGAAGTTTAAGCACTAATTGTTGCTGGATTAGCTTGTCGGATGGTTATCATTACCACACTTTTAGATGCAACAAAAATATTTTCTACACTTTTGTTAAAGTGCTTACTATACTATTTCAAGTTTACACAAATGAAAGTTTATTTACAAATGTGTATTATGCTAACTTAGTTTTATAAAATAACGTAATTAGACTACAATTTTAAATGAAACTTTTTTTTTTTTTTTTACAAAGAAATATGAAAAAAAAAATACTTGTTATATGATTATCCTCCATCATTTAAAACAAAATATTGGAACCTGTAAAACCTGTTTTAAATTAAAAACTGTAGCCTATAGGCAAATAACAAACTGGCCAGCTCATTTCCTCAGTCAGAATTTGTCCATTCAAGTGATAATTAATAATTAAATTTGTCTTTAAGCCTTCTTCTGTTGTTTTTTTCTCCACAATTTATAATGGCATACCATCAAAAATGGGACAAATGAGATTATACAGGTGCCAAATTCTGGAGTGTGTTGGGGGGTCTTTTGAACCATACGAACCCCCTGGCTACGGGCCTGAACATGGTTTCATTTTTAATAGAAACACTGTACAATTTTTGTTCATTAGTTAGCTATGCATTTAGCGCTACATTTGTACAAACCCATCTGAATATAGATTTTTAAAAAAAAAACATAGATTAACCCTAAATAAAGCATTGAATGAAGTCAGGTTATCATGTTTCTTTTTTGTTGTCATTGACATTTTAGAGCCAGAATATAGATATGAATAAAACCGAAGTTTGCTTAGGTTGTGATTGACATATGCTGACACATATTGCTAAAATGTGACAAAAGATTCACTGAAAAGTGTATTACATTAGAATGCAAAAAAAAAAAAAATTTACTTTATAGCACTTTATAAAAAGCCAAAAGTGTCAAAATGGTGTTATGTTTTCTTGCTTTCAGTGTGTCACCGTTAAATAAATAACAATAAAAGATTTGTACCACACTCAGGTAATACATTCTCCGTTGTGAAAGCTAAAATGTCAAGGTTTTCAGGTATTGCCATTCTGAAAACCCTCATTGGTTTTCATTGGAAGACCCTGTTTAAAAAACGCCTCAAGCTAATTCATCGCAGCTCTATTCAGCATGAACTTTATATTGAAAAATGCATGAATGACTGGTACTTTGTCGGGAGCTAATAACAGTTGGCTGTGCTTTCATGACTCTTTCAAAGTCATTTTTTTTTTTGCAGTGTAAGTGCTGGAGTTCCCTTTGTGGAGAGTGTGGGAGTCTGTACATCTCTGTAAATAGATTTCCCAAATTAGATTCCCTGGGCTAAATTAAGTGTGATAATTAGAAGTACAGCACCCCCTCCCCCCAAATGTTTCCCTTAGGATTAATTACAATTGCAGAGACAATCTATCCTGCTCGCTTTCTGCTGCGCAAGATACGGAGGATGTTCCCTGAAAGTCTCATTGTGTTTTTCTGTATGCATTATATGAGCAGTGGACTTCAACATGGATGCCTGCTTCTATGGTGTGATAAAAAGGTAATTGCAAATGTTATCTCATAATTGTGAGGTTTTTATTCTGGCATTGTCAAACTTTGAATTATTAGTAAAACCTGCACTGTAAAAAATCCTGGTTGCCTTAATTTTAAGCTGAATCAAATTAACCTTATGAGTCCATTGAACTTTATATTGTTAAACTGAATTAAAACAGCTTGCGTAACTTATAAAATTAAGAAAAAAACATGATTAACTTAGTTTAAAGTCACCATGACCTGAAAACAGATGTTTTCAGAACTAATTGATCATATAACTTTACAGGAGTGGGAATTTTGAGAAGAAACGATGAAGTTGGTTTTGTACTTTTTTCTTTGAGTTGTGACCTTATTTCAAATATTAGTTGGTTTATTAACTTATTCTGACTTGATTTCTTTGCAATTCTGATTTTTTTTCCCCTGAATTGTAACTTTCCTTTGGCATTTTCCTTTGGCTTTGTTCGTTATTTATCAGGGGTCGTCACAACAGAATTAATCGCCAACTTTCTCACAGTGGAGAAATTTTAGATTTCATCAATTTTTTTCTTATAATTTGCCTTTTATCTCTATATTGTTTGAAAAATAAAAGGCAAACATTTGAATGTTCTTCTAAAGCAATTTGAGTTTTTATCTCATAATTTTAATTATTTCTCACAGTTTATAGACTTTCTTGTAATTCTGATTTCATATCTTTCAATTCACATCTTAATTTTGACTGTCCTATTTGTGTTTATACTCTCACAATTCTGATAATATTTCTCAGAATTCTGAATTTAGATCTTGACATTTAAAGTGTATATACTTTTTTTATAATTATGACTGTTGCAATATTATTTTTCACCAAACTGCTTAGAAAAAGATGAATTTACATCTCACAATCTGAGACTAATGTTCTTTTTTCTTCAGTGTTTATAGATTTATTAATTCTGACTTTATTAATCCTGAGTTCAGATTTTACACTTATACTTTTTTACTTTTCATTCATTTATTCATTCATTTTCTTTTCGGCTTAGTCCATTTATCAATCTGGGGTCGCCACAACGGAATGAACTACCAGCTTATCCAGCACATGTTCTAGACAGCGGATGCCCTTCTAGCTGCAACCCATCACTGAGAAAGATCCATACACACTCATTCATACTCATACACTATGGACAGTTTAGCCTACACAATTCACCTATACTGCATGTCTTTGGACTGTGGGGGAAACCGAAGCACCCGGATGAAACCCACGTGAACACAGGAAGAACATACAAACTCCACACAGAGATGCCAACTGACCCAGCTAAGGCTCGAACCAGTCACCTTCTTGCTGTAAGGCAACAGCGTTACCCACTGCTCCACCGCATCACTCCAGCAATAAAAGAAACAAGTATAAGAACAAAACAAAGAATAAATATGACTAAAACAGATTAAAATGTGTTAAACAGGTTTTAAAAGAATGAAAAAGAAAATAAAGACTTAATAGTGTGACATGTCGGATGTAGCACAGTGCTGCTGTTTCCAGCAGTGTGTGTGTGGGGGGGGATAGTAACTGAGGGTAGATTCTCCCTTCTTTGACTGAATCTTTGGAATTTCGAATTTACTTGATCCTAATGATCTGAGGGATCTGTTAGGTCTGTATTTAGTTAGCATATCTGTAATGTATTGAGGTCCTATAGAATAGTAATAATACTTTACAATAGCTGCCAGTTACATTCAGAATAGATTTTAAAGACCTTAGGACAGGTGTGATGTGCTCTGATTTTCTGGTTCTGGTCAGAATCCTGGCAGCAGCATTCTGAATGAGCTGTAACTGTCTGACTGTCTTTTTGGAAAAGCCAGTGAGAAGGTCGTTACAGTAATCCACCCTGCTGCTGATAAAAGCATGAACAAGTTTCTCGATGTCTTCACTGGGAACAAAGCATCTAATTCTTGCAATGTTTTGGAGATCATATGCTGATTTTGTTATAGACTTTTAGTTCTGTCTTTTTCATAATTCTAAAAGTATTTTGTAAGTATTGACTGTCAAAATTGTTCATTGTAAATTAGGCAAAAACTGTGACAATGGCAGTGGTGACATGGAAACAGATTAGATCCAAATGCAAGAAGTTTAATAGTTCTCAGCAAACAAATCCAAATCACCAGGCTAAATCGGAGTCGGTAAGAATGCAAGTTCAGAATAACAAACAGAAAGTCCTCCAAGACAACCAAGGCAAAAATAGTAATCCAAAAATCAGTGGTCAACAAAAACAGGCTCAAAGGTCATAACAGAAAGGCAGAACAAAACAGTGAGAAAACCCTGGGTAAGGCAGCAGATACTGGCAATTCTTCGAGTGTTTGGCATGGCCAGGTTAATATGGCCACCAAACAAGAAGTAACCAACGAAGAACTGGCAGTCAGAATTCAGGTGAGGGCTCCCTCTGCTGGCTGGATGAGTGGTTGTCAGTCCTGTTTGTTACAAAAACAAGCATCCACACTTTCTTGCATGCAAAGCAGACTTACTTTAGTTACAGCATCATTCCTGGATAAAAGAAAATATGAATAAAGAATCACATGAATAAATTACTGAAAAAAGTCCAACATCATGAGAACATTATTATTCATCAAAGTCATATGCCAGAAAAGGGCTAAAAAACACATCTCTTTACACGCTTTAGGTTTTAATCATAGGTTTACCACAATCTAGATCACTCTGAAATAACCCCATCCATCATCTAAGACAATCAGATTGCTGTTTCCATCATAGCTTTCCTCAGTAATTGCCACAATATTACAAAATTAAGGCTTTACCACTCTTTATTCTGCCGCGTTCTGCTTCGTGAGTCTCAATTATAGCCCGAAATGAGACGTTATAACTTTAATAATGTTTTTATTCTTTTCTTCAGCTGCTTTCCTCACTCTCAGCATTGCAGATGCTACACGTCAGAGTGGGATAAATTGAAATGAGTATTCAGAAAAGCAGGTTGTACGGATGGAGATGTCGGTTATTGGCACACCTGATCTGATGTACTGTGTGGATGGACAACAGCTACTGCTCCTAGTGGTCAACTGTGAATTTACATCTCTTTTCTCATTGTATTAAGTAAGCCTGGTGATTCATGGAGACTTCAAAGGTAAAGATTGCACTTGCTGTAATTTTGTAGACAATGGAAGTACAACACAAAGTCATGTTTCTTTAAAATTATGTTTATTAATTATGTAATATATATTACATCTTTATCATTCAAGAAGCAATTTGCAGTAATTACTTTGTTATTTGATTTTATTATATTATTATACATTTATTTTGAAGTCTTTTGGACCTTTTATTATCATTTTTGCTAATGTGATTAAGTTAAAATATTATTATCATATTATATTATATTATATTATATTATATTATATTATATTATATTATATTATATTATATTATATTATATTATATTATTAGTTTTGAATGACATTAGTCTTCATCACCATCATTTTTTTGTAGATATTGATTTAATTTGCTTATGTTATATTAAATTATGTTATATTATATTAATATATTGAAAGACATTTTAGTGCTCATCACCATAATTTTGGTAACTCTTGGCTTAATTAGCAAATATTATATTATATTATATTTTGTGAGACATTTTTAGCCATATTTTATTCAAATTTCAGTCAAAATCTATGACTTGGTTCTGCATTTCCCTCTCCCACTGATTTACGTAATAATCTGTGAAATTCTGTTGCATGGCATTTAAGCATAAAATGTGCTAAACCTATCTTAGACTACCTTCTTATCACTTGCCGAAAGGATTACATATTTAGCTGAAGGCACAATCTTTAAAGTCATCTCTTAGAGAACTCCTGACATTAAAATGGATCTGATACCTCTGGAAATGCCTCGACTTGAGAACAGAAGAGCTTGTGGTAATGTCATGCTGCCCCCTGTTATAAAGAGCGTAGAAGTGCTGTGAAATCTAGAGGATAAATCCTTTACACAACACTGCCCTCATCTGTGTGCACTGTGAAATCAAACTAATGCTCACTGGGAGACAGCTTTTAAGGTAGACCTACGGCAGGTGACTAGGGTATATATAAAAAAAGGTTATTACTGTACTTCAACAGTTGATTTATTATTTTAGGAATCACAAATGTTTCTTTAACTACAGAAACATGCTTTTCTGATTAGAGTTTTGTCTTGTTTTTGGACTAAATATCATAAATAAATGAATGCATGAATGAATGAATTGGTGGATGAATGAATAAATAAATAAATAATGTCAAGTAAATTCTTATTATTATATTATTGAATTTTAAAACTCACTTGATTTGGACTTATCTCTGAAAGTAATAAAATATTTTCTTCTAAATAAAAAAATATTCTTGATTTAAGCATTTTTAGATATCTGGAGTTTTCTGAAATATCACTGTATGTTTTAATACACAAAGCAGACATTATTTAATTAAATATGCTAATTTGCAAACTCAAACTCATAGCTTGATTTGCACACTCAAAGCTCATAGCTCAGAAAACGATTGAATGAAATCAGATTCAAAATTATATATTCATTTACATATATTACCATACAGAGAAGAATCTTTGAATATCTTTTTTAATCACTCCATAATTCTGAAAATACTTTGAACTGCTTAAAAAAATACCTAAAAACAATACTAAAATTTTGCATAAGCAAGAAAATGATACATCAACAAACCCCCCATTTAAAATCTTCATAATTTAAAACTAAAGTGCTTAAAGTTGCTTAAATGGAGATTTATGGCCCAGTGCAAGAAAAAAAATCACTTAAGAAAACTGCTTTTTTGGTATTGTAATTGAGCAAATCAATACATTTGAAATAAAATAAACTAGAAGTGTATATTGGGTGTTTTTATGATTAGTTTTTACTTTTAAAATAAAGTAAACCCATTGTAACTTGCAACTTTTAAGTTGACTTAATTTCTACAATTATGCAAAGTTAATTTACTTAAAATTTAAGCAACAGGTTTGCTCACTTTCTAAAATAAAGTCAACCAATCAGTTGGTTTAATCAATCAGACCGAATCTGCGGACATTCTTTGCTATTTCTGCTGAGAATTTTGTAAAGAATCTGTGGATTTATGTGGAATGATTTTAGGAGTATCATAACTAAAATATAATATATGAAATGAAAAACAACACTTTTTAAACGTTTAATGTTTACAATGCATTATTAGGTAAACAAAGCAAGTCTCTCATACATCTACTTAAATATTACTTTACAAACTTCACCGTGAATAAATCATATAAACATTTGATTGTTGTTATTATTATTATTATTATTATTGTTATTAATAACAATAAAGTCAACTAATCACTATAGGATCAATTGGTACAGTACTCTTTGGTGCAAAGGCAACTAGTAACTCTGAAAGCAATTGGTTTATTAACTTTTTAAAGTGAAGTCAACTAATTCCTTTAGAACAGTAAACAAATTGCTTTTAAAGTAAAGTCAAACTTAATTACCTCTCCAGTACACTCAAAAAAAATTACATTTGCTGTTTGTTTAAACTCCTTATTTAAAATGAGTCAAAACAACACAAATCTTCAAGTTTTTTTGGGGGACAACTTTGTTGCTTTACAGTATGTTCAATCCACTTAAAGGTGTAAAAAAAAACTAGCAAGTTAACTTAATTCCTTTGTGTTGTCCCAACACAAATGGATTGGGTGAAACCCAGCATTTTTTACTATATATTTTATTCAAACTACTTACTTAAAATGAGCTGAAACAACACAATTCTGTAATATATAAAAAAAATAGATTAATCAGTCCTGACAGCATGTTTTGGGCCACTGTAATTTATTGAACTAAGTTAATCATGTTCTAAAGTTACGCAAGCTGTTTTAAGTCAGTTTAACATAATATAAGTTCAATGGACTCATAATGTTAATTTGATTCAGCTTAATTTATGGCAACCAGGATTTTTTTACAGTGTAAAAGCAATTGGTTTACTCACTTTTTGAAGTCAACAAATTTTTTTTAAAGCAATTGGTTTATTCCCTTTTTAAAGTAAACTATTTGCTTTAAAAGCAATTGGTTTACTATTTTTTTAAAGTAAAGCCAACTAATAACTTCTAAAAAAAAAAAGAAGGGAAAAAAAAGACTTAAAAACTGTTTGCCTGTAGTGTCTCTACAAGATCTTGCTGTAATAACCTGAACGTCACAAACCTAATAAAATCACAAGTTTGTCACCACACATATAAATACAGGACAAAACAGAGATTTGAATAAGAATTAAATCTCATCTAATGTGTGTGGACCATGTAATAACCCTGGTTTTGTATTTTTTAAGAGGGAGGGTTAAGGTCTTCATCATCTATAGCTTAACATCTGCTTAATTCACTATGTTAGATTAAATTTGCATAATTAAAAGCTGAAACTGTCAATCAGTGAGCAGTTTATAATCATGCCTGTGACACGTTGATGAGATTTTCACTTAGGCTGACTGATTTTGAATATTAATTCAGTGAGCAGCACTGGGTTTGTGTTGATAGGTATGGGCTTGGAGCAGTGGGATCCCAGTGTTTTGATGGTGAAATGACACTCTTGAGCCTGAATGTGCGACTGATGTCCATTCTGATGCTGCTCTGCTTTCTGACAGTGGGTTGGTGAGTGACTGAAGACACTGTAATTACATTTCTGAATGTTAAGTGAACATCAGGGCTGGGGACAAATGCTGAAGTAGCATAAACCGCTGAGATTCACTGATGGCATCAGTAAGATTTATATACGATTTAACTCATAAATAAGTAACGAGAAGCAAACATTTTTTGAGTGTTGTTTGTTAAAGAAAAGCACTCTGCAGGAGGGTTGTTGTTTATGGACGATGGCCAGCTGAACATATGACCAGTGCAGGCCTCACAGTGCTGCTGGACCACCTCATCTGTGAGGCAGGAGGTGAATATGAAAAATCCTTCCAAGAGTCATTTGAAGGACTGTTACATTCACTCTTGCTGTTCGGCACATTCCTCCAGGAAAAAGATAAATAAAAATACAAAACATGCATTTTTCATGCACAGCTGTTAGCAGGTATGTCTCTCAGCTGCTTTTTCTCATGACAACCCTGGATTTTGTCCAGCTCTTTTTATTTTCTTGCTTGTTTATTGACTGACTGATCAATTGACCAACAGATGTAAATGGGCAGTTTGAAGAATAATATTTTCAATTAAAATGGGATTTTTTATTTTTTTTGCATTTTATTTGTCCACAACATTATTTATTTATAACTGTAGTTTTATTTTTATTTATTTATTTTTCTATGCACTATTAGTAGTAGTAGTAGTAGTAGTAGTGGCGGAGTGGGTAGCATGTTCATCTTACAGCAAGAAGTTCGCTGGTTCGAGCCTCAGCTGGGTCAGTTGGCGTTTCTGTTTGCATGTTCTCCCCGTGTTGGCATGGGTTTCCTCCGGGTGCTCCGGTTTCCCCCACAAGTCCAAAAACATGTGGTAAAGGTGAATTGGGAAAGCTAAATTGTCCATAGTGTATATGTGTAAATGAGAGTGAATGGATGTTTCCAAATAACGGGTTGCAGCTGGAAGGGCATTCGCTGCATAAAACCTGTGCTGGATAAATAAAAGGGACAAAGAAAAGAAAATGATTGAATGAATGATAGTAGTCGTATTGTTCACAGCATTATTTATTTATTTGTTTATAACTGATCTTTTATTAATTTTTCTATGCATTTTCACTATTTGTTTCCATGTCAAAAGCATTATTATTATTATTATTACTATTATTATTAGTAGTAGTAGTAGTAGTAGTAGTAGTAGTGTCCACAACATTATTTATTTATTTGTTTGTAACTGTACTTTTACTTTTATTAATACATTTTTCTATGCATTTTCACTGCTTGTTTCCAGGTCGAAAGCATCATTATTTTTAGTAGTAGTAGTAGTAGTAGTAATAGTGTCCACAACATTATTTTTTACTATTTTTTTGTTTGTTTCCATGTCAATAGCATTATTATTATTATTATTATTATTCATTCATTTTCTTTTTGGCTTAGTCCCTTTATTATTCAAGGGTTACCACAGCAGAATGAACCACCAACTTATCCAGCATATGTTTTACGCAGCAGATGCCCTTTCAGCTGCAACCAATCACTGGGAAATACCCATACACTCATTCACACACAAACACTACGGACAATTTAGCTTACCCAATTCACCTATACCACGTCTTTGGACTTGTGGGGGAAACCGGAGCACCCGGAGGAAACCCACGCAAACACGGAGAGAACATGCAAACTCCACACAGAAATGCCAAGCCCAAATGCCCAGCCGAGGCTTGAACCAGCAACCTTCCTGCTGCCCCATTTTTATTTTTATTTATTCATTTTACAGTGAACCTGTAAAATTGGACTCCCTTCAGGCTACATGTTTTTCACATTGCAAATGCAATTACAAATAAACTGAAATGGACAAATTAATAAATAATGTCATGCAAATGTCAAATATCATTCTATCCATCAAAGCACTGCATTCAGAACATCAAATTCAGTTTTAATTTCAGATATGTTGCTCCAGCTATCATTACTATTCATTATCATTATCTTAACAATCATTATTAATGATCATTATCTGGTGAATTATGAACAAAAGCCTCAAGGTTATTCTCACAAACTCATTTGTCAATATAATTCATGCTGGTCTTGATCCAAAATGCACTTTTTACATTTAAAATTGCATTCATTCTTGCCGTTTTCATAATCATCATCATCCCATTTTATAAATCTCACGAACATAATAAATGCAAGACTTTAAACTTTTACACTTTACAACACCCTCCATAGTGCCTAATTTTTGTGAGCAGAAATTGAATGAGTAACAATCCAATTAAAATATAAAAATAGCGCTTGACCATCTCTCTCCTAAAAGCCAACCCAAAGCTTGTTCGCATTAGAATGTGTGTCTCTGCACATGCTCAGATCGGCTGTGCATAATATAATAATCTCACGCTTGCTATGGGCTCTTTTGCCTTTTAATTCACACACAATACATGAGCAGCATTACTGCAATTTAACCACCGTGCTGCGCTCTTATTTACTGCTGCTATTATACAGCATTTGCATTTGGTCAATTTATTTACAGCCTGCTATTAAATGTGATTAAATTAACTTATAATATATTATTGCGTGTGTGTTGATGCATAGGTGGAACTCGAGATTTCAGAGATTGTGTTTGGTACCATTAGCCAATTAGTATTTCATCATGATGTAGTTTTTCTGTGGATCATTAGTTATTTGTCGCAAGGCTTTTTTTTATGCTAACCAGCCATATTTTGACCCCTTGACCTGTACAAGCAGACTTCATCTAATCATTGGCCCTTTGTGGTAACATGCAGTTTTCATGATTTTATTGAAAATTAAGTGAACTTGCTGTTAATTTCTACCTCATATTGGCCAGCACTATTACACAGCTGTCTGGAATAACTGATTCTGACTGGTCAGTCATGATATTTCAAGGTGTGTTATGTTAGGGATAAAGTAAATCCAGGTGGTTGCACAACAGGCTTATCGGCAGCCTGATGCAAAACACTGTTGTACAGTATAAAACTGGGCTTTATTCTGTGAAAACAACCACATGGGTGTACTTATTTATTTGTGCTACTAATAGTTCATAAATTATTTAATTAAACGCAAAGCTGAAAGTCATAGTTGATGGAGTATACACTACCTGACAAAAGTCTTGTCGTTGATCCCAGTTGTAAAAACAACAAATAAATAACTTGATTTCTAGTTGATCATTTGGAAAAGTGGCAAAAGGTTTTGCTGATGAATAATCTGTTGAACTGCATCCCAATCATCACAAATACTGAAGAAGACCTATTGGAACCTGCATAGGCCCAAGATTCTTATAGAAATCAGTCAAGTTTGGTTAAGGAAATATCATGGTTTGGGGTTGCATTTAGTATGGGTGCGTGCGAGAGATCTGCAGAGTGGATGGCAACATCAACAACCTGAGGTATAAAGACATTTTTGCTGCTCATTACATCACAAACCACAGGAGAGGGTAAATTCTTCAGCAGGATAGCACTCCTTCTCATACTTCAGCCTCCACATCAAAGTTCCTGAAAGCAAAGAAGGTCAAGGTGCTTCGGGATTGGCCAGCCCAGTCACCAGACACGAACATTATTGAACATGTTTGAGGTAAGATTCAGAAGGAGGCATTGAAGATGAATTCAAAGAATCTTGATGAACTCTGGGAGTCCTGCAAGAACATTTTCTTTGCCATTCCAGATGGCTTTTATAAATTATTCGAGTACTTTGAATTATCTTGACCATCAGTGAGCATGTTTACATCTGTATGATTGTAAAGCCATATGCTTGACTATCATGCCACATTTTTGACAGTTTGGCTCTATCTTGTGACGGAATAATACACAAGTTAGCATATGCTCTATTTAGCCATTTTACGCTATTTGTATGTGCATGTATTGCCATATTCAGATTTCTATAAGAGTCGCCAAAAAAAATGATGTACTTCCATCTATATATTTTAGTTGTTTTGTCATAAATTATACTTGCATTATGCCAATAGAGATTTTAAATTATGGGCAAGTAAATACCTGTAAACATACTTAGGTCTATGATCAGATTCTTGCTATACCGTTTATTCTCCAGTCTTTGTTGTTGGTTTATTATTATTATTATTACTACTACTACTTATTTATTTATTTTGTTTATTTATGTTCATAGGAAAGCAGGCATCATCTTTATATCTTCATCTGATTTTACTCTCAGCAGTTTGGATAGCATCTGGATGTACACTACTTTTATAGAGTATCACTTGAGTGGTATTTCCACTATTAGCTAAATGAATGCAAGGCTTAAATGAAAATAAATGCAATAAACCTCAGACAAAAATGGTCTTAACTTAATGCACACTCTATGAACTCTATTGAACACTTCTAAGGCACTTATCTATAGCTGATTACAGTATGTTAAATTACTTTGCGTAATACACATTCACATTATGTTTGTACAAGGTTAAAGTTTAATTAATTCATTTATGATAATCAGTCAGCATTGTCATAAGTTTGTTTAGTTAAGGGTTTTATCACTTTAATTAACGTAGTTCACAATGATGATTTGAGAAAGGAGTGGGAGATGAATAATTGGATATCATTTCAGTGTTATGCTGATGATTACTTGATATTTTGCTCAGAAAATTGAAAGTATGATTTGCATAGTGCCCTTAAAGGTGAAATGGTGTTTATTCCAATATAAATTTTTTTTTAAAAATAATTTCCTTTCCTGACTAAACACACAGCCACAGTGATTTTATGTAAAATATGAAATTTGTCTTTTGGGTTTTTATGAAGTGTTTGTTTGAGGATCATGCTTAGCTTAGAAACGTTAGCTCAAGCGAAGATTGTTAAACCTTTAAACATTCATTTTAAACTGAGCAAAAAAAAAAATATTCAATTTGCTATTTGCTGTTATTTTTTATTACCAAAACATAAATAAGTGTTTAAGAATATCAGCTTTCACTTTAGATCTCCAAATAATCATATTATCATCAGTAGTTAAACTTATGACCATATATGAATATTATATGTACTGTTTAGTGCATTTATACTGTACATAA
>NC_079445.1:33555618-33565618 GCF_903798145.1 Danio aesculapii | reverse complement strand
ACAATATGATTGTATGAATACATTATTTTGCTTTACTTTCATTTTAACTTTGATTTTAAAATGTACTTTGTCAATAAACAATAAGGAAAAAAGCAAGAAAGCTGTTTGTCCATTTAAACAAAAGATTACAAATACTGAAGCCCACCGAGGGAAATTCTCAAGATCACTGCATGCTGCTTGAATGCGCGCGCACACACACACACACACACACACACACAAATAAACTAAAATTAACAAAAAAAAAAAAAAAAAAGACAGGGACTATGAACAACAAAGCTCCTAGAGAAATCCTGAGAGATGACTTCAAACACACTACTATGTGTTGCCTTATTCATTGTGTGAAGGTCAATGTAATATCTGAGAGCAAGAGCAAGTTAGCAGGCGTCAGTGTCAAGAAATTGTGCTACGTGGCATCATAAACGTATGCAACATTTCACCTCCATGACCACTAGAGGTCAGAAAAAGGTCTTGATTTGGTTCCTCAAAGAGTGATGGGGGTTTTATCCTGTAACGCTGCTGTAATCTCTCCATCCCCTGCAATGTTTTCAGTTGCTCATCTGGGTCGTGTGTAAAGATTTGTTTCCACAACAGTTGCATAATGCTGAATTATTAAGTTGGAAAACAAGGAGATGGCAAGAACGGTTGACGAAGAGCTGCTGGGATTCGGTTTCAGAAAGCGGGAGAGAGAGTGAATGAATTATGTCGGATGACTCATTATGCTGGGATTTAAAATGTTCCCTATCAGAAAAGACAGAAAGCCGGAGAAAATGCGAGGGAAAGATTCTTCATAATGCATTGTCATAGGTGGGATTAATTTGCATAATTCCCTCATTTTCTGGGATAGTCTTATTCAGAGTGGAGGACCACAACCTGTTGTAGAGAGAAAAGAAAAGAGGGAGTTTAGCGGAGGAGACTGCTCTGAATAGAGGACTGGATCAATAAGTTGTTAAGGGAAGATCAGACATGGCTGAGAATGCTCATCTCTTACTGACGTCTAAAACGAAATCTGCATATGTTTGTTCATGCAATCAGACGTCTAGGCACTGAGCAATCAATGTCTCATTGCTTGCTTTGAAGATGAGACTACGTTCCAAATGGCATACTCTACCAAAATACTATTCTGGCGATTAAAGAGTTTAGAATGTGCCACATGCACATTTGCTGCAGTGCTATCTGATTGTGAAAAATGTACAGATACACTGGAAGCATTTAAAGATGAACTTCTTAAATGTTACAAGGTTGTTTTTCTGTAGTATTTAGGTTTGCTAATGCTATACGTTCACCTTATTTCGATGTTTAAAATAGTTTTTAATACCAGAATATGTGGTGAAAGAACTACATTACCAATGATGCTGTACAGAAGTTCCACCAATCAGAGTGAAGTGGAGCAAATTGAATGTGAAAGATGAAATCGATTATGTTGTAGAAATAATATCTATGTATTGCATATGTTAATACTGTTTTTACAGATATAACCAGCAACTTGAATAATTTTATATTTATTTTCTTTATTTGATTTTGTCATTTGCAGTGCTTTATGGGATTGTAGTTCATGGGATCTTAATTTAGAATGGCTCTGCAAAATTAAGCTAGTAAATCCAATAGCAATTGCAATCATTTCAATAGCAATTGGTGCAATCAAGAGTCATCTTATGAAGTTGATATTTGAAGATTTAAGTTGCTCATGTAGATTTTCCTTCAAACCAACAGAAAAGTTGTCTGCTTTAAAAGTTATTTATCTTAATGCTATTGACAATTGGTAATGTTTTTTTTTTGCATGGTAAATGTCACTTAATTTCCCTAACATCAAAGCATTTTAAATGCAGATTGGGAATTTGGATACACAGTACCTACCGCAAGCACTGGTGAATGATAAGAGTTCCAGACATAATGAAATACTGAGCCTCGTTGTTTCTTGGTTCTCATCCAAAAAAATAAAAAAATAAAATAAAAAAATAAAACACACAAAACAGACTTTGACATTACTCATGGGAGCATTAATATGCACACCCCCAGCAGTGCTTGATTGGGAGCATTCCAACAGTAATATTTATAATTAATTTCTAAGTTTAACACAGTTTATTGAATTCCATGTCAAAGAGTTCTCATTTTGAAAATGGCATAGGCATTAGAACACTTATTTGTTTACAACCTGTCGGAATGTTAAATTTAGAAAAGGATACTATGATTATTTTGCATTATTATGTATTTGAGTGCATCATGTCGATCATGAGAGGAGAACTCATTAATATGCATGACCCTACCAAATAAGGCAAAAATGGAGCTTTCCATTCTATCAGTAAATGGGTTGTAAATGGGCTTGTAAAACAGTTTCAGGAATATTTTTTGCACATACCTAAGCCACATTCCTTCTATGCTGATATCGGAGAACAAATTTAAACATAATATATTCATACATTCTATGGCACCTTTAACACATTTTATATCAGAGCATAGCCTATTTCAACACTGCAAATAACAGTTTGTATTATCCTTTTCAGATCTGAACATGCATAAATATTTTACCCTTGACACTTAAATGTTATTTACCTTAGTAAGATATGTTCTTGTATCAATATCGGTGTTGGTCCTGAAACTGAATTCAGACCAGACTGTAAAGCTGAGATTAGGCTTTCATTTCCCTGTGACTATAGAGGACGGTGTTGATTTTTAAATTGTTTTTATTGCTTCTGGGCAAAGAGATTAAATGAATCAGTAAAGTAAACTGCTTTATGTTTTGTTTCAAATCATTTTGACCATTTTAGCCATTAGGAGTGCCATACATTACATGATACTTTTTGTTAATCAGGTTAAACTAGGCATTCCAGGTTTGTGCTATATTTGCTTAATGCAGATCACAGGTCTTCTGCATTCTCACACTTCTTTTTCCTAGAATAAAACACTTGCATCAAGTTCTGGAATCATGCTGTGTTTTAATTAGTGATTTTCCATAATTACTGTAAATTTATGGAAGCACATTTGACCCCTGCTGAACTAATAACCCTTGACCAACAGCTGCCACCTTTACCTGACCTGTATGCTTGCCTCTTTTATAATTAGTATTATGTTTTTGCTTGTATTTTTTCTGTTTTAGATGCATTTTTACTTGCAGTAGACTCTTTCAATTTGATTGTAATAGAATAGTCATATTAAATAATGATGTACAAAAATATTGTCCCCCCATGTGAAACAAAGCTTAATTGTCAGCACAACTACTTTCTTATAAGATTAGTTGGTGTTAATATAAACCAGTGTTTCCCAACCCTGTTCCTGAAGGCACACCAACAGAACACATTTTCAACCTCTCCCTAATCAAACACACCTGAATCAACTTATAACATCAGAAGAGACTCCAACACCTGAAGTTAATGGGTCAGAAAAGGGAGACCTCCAATATATGTACTGTTGGTGTGCCTCCAGGAACAGGGTTGGGAAACACTGATATGAACATAAAAATCTTGATGATGTGCTTTTTAATCTTTCTGTTAATAATTTGATTCTCTAATGCAGTGTTTCCGAACCCTGTTCCTGAAGGCACACCAACAGTCCACATGTTCAACCTCTCCCTAATCAAATACACCTGAATCAACTCATCAGAAGAGGCTCCAAAACCTGAAGTTAATGGGTCAAATAAGAAAACCACTGAAAAAAAAAAAAAGTACTGTTAGTTTGCCTCGAGGAACAGGGTTGGGAAACACTGCTCTAATTAACAAATTCTAGAAGGCTTTTTTTTTTTTTTCTTCTTAAGGACATGTTTAAGTGACACCCAGAAAAAAATTGATGTATTGACAATTAAAATCTTATTCATTTGTTTGTTTTTAATTGTATATTTTAATTGTTTTAATATACATATTATTATTAATATGTTCTTGCCATGAATGTGGCATTGGTTACCAACATAGCATTAAATAAATACATTGCTTATAAACAAAAAAAAAAAATTCTAAAGAAAAAGTATTAATTTAATTCATGCATCAATGCATAATTTCAGAATCAATGAATGAAGTTTCTGGAGAAAATCTTTTTTTTTTTCCTCAAAAAAAAAAAAAAAAAAAAAAAAAAAAAAAGCAGTTTTAAATGTATTAAAACAAAATTTAAATTTTATATTATTAGCCTCCTTAAGACATTTTTTTGTCTACAGATCAAGCCACTGTAGGCCAATAATTTGCCTAATTATCCTGTTGCCTCTAACATAAGTGTCATGTGTAATTTCTACACACAGGAAACTGATATATTCAAAAACACATTTTTCTTTTCTTTTCTTTTCTTTTCTTTTCTTTTCTTTTCTTTTCTTTTCTTTTCTTTTCTTTTCTTTTCTACAACAAACCAAGATGTTGAAAATTTAAGACTGGACAAAACTGAGCAAAACTAGGGGAGTATAAATACACAGGACATGATGACCTTATTAGCAACAGGGGTAAGGCACAGGTGGAACTTATAAATACAAATGAATGGCGGGAAAAAAGAAGGAATCACATGATACAAACAAAACCACATGGAACACATGACATCGGGAATCACAGACAATAACCTGACAATAATAACATTTAACTTGCACTTTAAGCTGAATACTATTTTTAGCAAAATAACAAATAAGATATTATGTTGTCGTCATCATGTCAAAGATCAAATAAATAGTTGTTCGAAAATAGTTATTCAAACTTTTAAATATTTTATGTATTAAATATTAAATGTTTTGAAATATTGTTTATGTTGGGAAATAAGTCTAACAGTTGGGAAATATGGGTAAAAAGTCTAACAATAAATGTCTTTAACAGTTTCCAGAAAATGAACTTCATATTTTAATGTATTAATGAGGGCGGTATGATTGCAACGTGGTTGGGCCAGTTAGAATTTCTGTGTGGATTTTGCATGTTCTCCCCGTGTTCGAGTGGGTTTCCACCGGGTGCTCCAGTTTCCCCCACAGTCCAATAACATGCACTAGGTGAATTGAATAAACTAAATTGGCCGTAGTGTATAAGTGTGTGTGTGAATGAGTGTGTATGGGTGTTTCCCAGTACTGGATTGCGGCTGGAATGGCATCCGCTGTGTAAAGCATAGGCTGGAATGGTTGGTGGTTTATTCCACAGTGGCGACCTCTGAAATAGAGACTAAGCTGAAGCAAAATGATAATAATGAATGTATTATGAATATGCTGTTTCCATTTATGAACAGTCTAGAAGCTGTGGAATAAATTTATATCTCATGCAGGAAATGGAAGTTGATTCAGAAATGATATGTGTTAGAATGGTAATAAACACCACTAACTGTTACCGTACAGCATGGTTTTACATTTCAGTTCATAACACTGAGTCTAATAGTATATTCTCACAGCGGTGAAAAGCCACTAAGACCTCATTACAGTTAACCAGGCCATTATATCTCCCTGTCCAGCAGAGCTGTAGTATCAGTACTGGGTCCAAAATCACAAAGGTCAAGGAGCTTCACAAACAAGAAGGACTCATTAGTTCATTGTCCCATTAGCTTTGCCGTTAAGTGTTTTATTTCTGCTCTTTCGGAGTGAGAGAAGGAGAGTCATAAATCATAACATCATCCTGTATTTCCAAAGCTCAAATGTGTCTTAACTCTCTTCTGAATGGCTATTGTATGTTCAGTACAATCTGTGAAATAGCCGATTTTCTCCTCTAATCGCACCTATGCTTAGCACTGATGCCTCATAAAAATACTATTTAATTAAACCAGCAAATAAAATAACACTCATTACATCCGAATCGTTCACAGTAAACATCAGCCTTGGAAACGGCAGCTTTGTTTTTGTCTTTTTGTGTTTCATTCTGTGTATGAATTTATATCTTTGATCAAATACTTGTTCTTTAGCATGCAATGACAGTTCATAGTGGCTAAGGCTGTCAGAAATGTAGCATATAAAATGAATTAGATGATAGTTAAGAAGCCATAAGATTAAGGAACAGGCGGAATTATTGAAAATAATACATTTTCTCAAACATGATAATGTTCACATTTGGCTTTGCCTTTTACTGCATAATTAACCTTTTATTTTTAAAGAAAAATGACAAAAATACATTATTTACAATGTCATTCCAACACCAATATGAATGAATTTCAAGTTATGTTTTGTTGTCTTGCATTTTGTAATGGCTAGTGCATAATTTAACTTTTTTATTCAGAAAAATAATGGTCAATAGGAATAATTTGCAATGTCATAAGTCTTTCCAGCAGCCATATGAATAATATCCAGTCAGTTTTTAACACTTCATGACCCTATTTTATAAAATATCACTGCTCACACGGAGTATTTTATTGTTTAATTCATCAATGCTTTAATTAAATAACATTAATGATAAAAGTTCATAATTAATATGAAACTACAAGAGTAACTCAGTTCTAAATTGACAGTGGTTTTAAATAAGTAATAAGCTGTCCATTTAAGTAATTTATTTCATTTTTTGTTACATTTTAAGAACCAATAATGTTATCCATCATTTTATTTAAGCTTCACTCTTATGCTGTGTTCACACCAGATGCGGCATGCGTTGAATAATTGATGCTATTCGCACGTAAATAGACGCGTGAACTTTTTCAATTTACTCACATCATTCCTGTGTCAAATTCACTTCACAACAGATGCAGATTCGCGTGAGATTGGGTGGGACTTCTGTCTGCCTGGTGACTCTAGTTTCGTTGCTAAATGGCTAACATGGAGTAGCTGTGCTTTATGTGCTTAAGGAAGGCTGAAAAACAGCATAGATTCATTTGGGGCCATATCGTTTAGTGCACTAGATCCTTTCAGAGGTTCAACCAGCTCTGTGAGTTCATGAACTCCTCCAGACACTGAACCTGGATGTTGAAAGCTTTCACCGGTGCTTCCGACTGAGCTGAGCCCATTTTGATGAGCTGTTGTTTGGTGTTGGTAGGAGGATTTCCCCTCGGGACACCAACTGCAGACAATACATCATAACCACGCCACAACAAGAGCAAGCTCCTGATTGGTTAACATGATGCAAATGTTCCCTAAAGTTCAGTTTTTCTAACTCGAGTGAATCGCTCGATTCATGTGTTAAGCATGTCAAATGCGCTAAACGCTCAATAGCGCCACAGGATGTCTATTCGTGTCTTTGCATTTACTTAACATATAAATAAAGGTGCGGTCACACTTGACTTTTCCTCCCATAGACTTCCATTCATACGCGCGCGGATGCGTCAGACCGGAAATGCGGGGTCATGCGTTAAGTTTCGCATGTTGCTGCAGTGCAAAGTTCAGGCTTGGTGAACTCTGACCTGCGAAATCGCATCACTTGACTGCGTGAGACCAATCGAGGATCAAAACATGACCTCTCTGGACAGAAATTTAAAACATGGAGCTATCGCTCGCTTTTTTAATGTCTAATCATCTTGTTTAATCCCGCCCCTTTTCGCAGCGCCGCACGACAGAATTTCGCACACACAAAGCCCAATGTGACCGCAGCTTCACTTGCGCTTGACGCTTCATCTACACCTGGTGCGAATGCACCATTATGCCGCAGTCACACTAGATTTTGTGTGTGCGAAATTCTGTAGTACGCCGCTGCAAAAAGGGGCGGGATTAAACAAGATGATTAGACATTATAAAAAACGAGCAATTGGTCCATATTTTAAATTCCTGTCCAGAGAGGTCATGTTTTGATCTTCGATTGGTCTCACGCAATCATGTGAGGCGATTTCGCAGGTCAGAGTTCACCAAGCTTGAACTTTCCAAAGCAGGTCTTTCCGGTCGAAAGGGGTCTGGATGCAGACCTGGTGTAGTGAAAGCTGAGTTGCATCCAATGCTTTTTAATTGGCTCACCTAACCCCACCCCTAAGCCTACCCCTCACAGTGATGTTACTCACTCCATTTGAGTGCATTGTGTCTGACATTGCATCACTGAGTGATGCAATCTCAGCTTGCATCCTAAAGGCTGCATCCAGATACTATTGTTCCGATCTGACGAATTTGCATGCGTATGAATGGAAGTCTATGAGGAGAAAAGTCTAGTGTTACCGCAGCTTTAGTCTTTCATATGTGCAATTCATTTATATGAAATGTTCTGAGGGCTTAGCAACAGTAACCAAAAGGGGGCAGAGCTCATGCCAAGTACGATTTTAGCCCCAATTTTGCGAAATCACATAGTGTGAACTATTAAAGACGCAATCTGAGACAATCGGCATGTGAAAAAAAATCTAAACCATGCCGTGTAAAATGTGTTCTAATTGAAAATAACATTGGTGATTACAACCAATGAGGGAGCCGCATTCAGGCCAGCAGGATCTCGCGTTGATTCCATGTCACTTCTCAAGTGTGTTTAGTTGTGATATGTGAGATGTGAGATTTGAGATGTAGTTTGTGGACTGAGACAAAGTTGTTGGCGATTCTTCCTATTGTAAAGTCATGCAGTGAGAAACCCCATGTTGCCGATCCATCTTGCAGCAGTTATGGAATGCTTTATATAAATACTCATATATATATATATATATAGAATTTTTTAAATTTTATTATTATTATTTTTTTGGATATCTTATGTTACATTTAACAAAAAATAACCCCCCCCCCACACACACACAACAACAACAACAAAAACAACAACAACACATTATAACAAAACTAAATTCTAAAATTGTAGTTCATAAAAAATACCTTCTCACAAAAATAAGCCAATGATGAAATTTTCACTTTTGACTGAACCATTTCTCAAAGCCAAAGAAGCACGACTGTTAAAATGCGCAGGACGTATTCTGAATGCAATGAAGACATGAATAAAACCCAGTCTGGCCTTTTCTCTTTTCTTCCTGCAGGTCTCAATCTACAAGTGGAGAGCCAGACAGATCCACTCGGGCAGAGATCTGAGCTCACTGCGGCCGCAGAATGTGTGCTGATTAGAGTAATGTGGATTTTGTATTTTTTTTTTTTTTTCAGAGCCCGTCGGCAGCCGTGGCAGGTCGAGGGAGCAGAACGGGCAGATAAGCGCCAGCGGTGAGGAGTTTTAATTAAATAACGGGACATTATACGGCTGGATTATCCGAGTCTCTAGCGTGAGGGCGCACAGCGGCAGGACGACCGGACAATAGGAATGCTGAGCCGAGCAGGACTGGACACGGGCCAGAAGAGGACAGAGAGAAAGAGTGAGACACACTGAAGACCAGTGGTATGTGTGGGTGCAACACAAACCACATATAAACCGCCACACACACGCATAGGGAGAGCGAGCTGCTGCAGCAGAGCTCTAATGAGGCTGAACAGAAGATCTGGACTTGAGGTTAAATCAATGATGTGTGTGTCTGAGCCACCGACACACTAAATGCCAGTCTCTGCGCGCGCACACACACACACACACACATACACACACACACAGGTGAAATAATTACCCTCTCTGCTTCACACCGTTATCAAAGAATTGGCATCATTATATGATCAGTTTTTTTCTTCTGCTCAGTCGCCCCCCTACGGTTCCTGTCCTTGCTGCTAGACATCCCTCACAAGCATTTTCTCCATTTATATACATTTTTGCCATGCTTTCTCACTTAATTAGGTGCACAAGTCACAGTAATGCCGCCAGGACAGGTCGCTGAGAATGCAAACGCAGCGGCTTGAACAGCAAGAAGCAAGTGTAAATACAGTGAACTTCTAATCCTGTTGCCGATAAATGAATACAAAGCCGCTGCTGCTACTGTACAAGTGCTGACTTAGAAGATACAAATGAGTCCCCGTGGACGAGTCAAGACAATGAAGGCAAAGCAATTGCAATGCAAGTATGGTGGTGATTACATTTTATTAATAATACTGGGGTGGACGAAGAAACATCTGTGGTGTGGGTTAATGGCTGTTCTGGTCGGATCTAATGAGAAATTGGAGATGTTTTACGAGGTGGTGATTTTGTATGATTTTTTTATAAGACAGCAAACCAAATGAGAGGCCTTGCGTTACTGTATATCAGGGCTATTCAATTCATTTGTCATGGGAGCCAGTTCATGAAGAGCCTCCCAAATGAGGGGCCAGAGAGATATG
>NC_079445.1:33544712-33555418 GCF_903798145.1 Danio aesculapii | reverse complement strand
ACTTGAAATATGAGTGATGACAACAGCATATAAGAGCCCATATGCTGTATGTTTGCTCCTTAAGACACCCACATTGTATTTTTCTACATTAAAACGTTAATATATTGAATTTTGAACATTTTGAACATTCAAATGTTGCATTTCAAAGCACAATAAAAGCAGTGCATTGCTGAAGTAGTCTTCTTCTACATTCAGACACATGCATATGTTATGTTTTGAACTGCATAACAATTATAGATGCAACGATTATAGATTTATGTTGCACAATTATATATTGTCTGAAGAATAATCATGGTTTCACGATTATCAATTCTAATGTAAATTTAAGCTTTATATTATGTAAGTATTTAAATGAACTGTTGTTATCATCTGCGTTCATACATACATATCATTTTAATAATTTGTAATAATTCGTCTGACATATCTTATGTTTAAATTGCACTGAAAGCCATGCACAACTCTCACCGCTACGGCGTCAGATGTTTTCTACTCGGTGCGTCTGGAAGGGGCGAGCGCATCGCTCCACTTGTGCATGCATATTGGCATATATTCTTACATTAGAAATAACAAACCTGCGCACGGACAGACGTGATATGCGTTCTGTGCAACATAAGCGCGGCGTTGAGAAGCCTTTACGATTAAGTGTCCAAAAGTTTTCGGCTGCTCACGCCACTTGCTTAATGTCAGGTGACTCATGCTCTGTGCAGCCTTCAACTGCAGCTTGTGCTGTATCGAACAGACGCACGTCACTTCATATAGCGGCCATTTTTCAACTGAACTAAATTTATTTTTGGTCACACTATTTGGAGGGCCGGAACAAATTGCCGCCAATTGATTAGCCCTGCTGTATATAGTGTTAAGTACTCTCAAAATATGAATTTGGCTGCTTGTTCAAACCAGGCTTCCCATGCTTCTTTAAAGTACTTATGGAATCAAGGCCAGGAAAGTGCTCATAGACAAACATATGACCTTTAAAGTGCTTGAATTTAATTTGAAATTAAACTAGTTTTCAACAATTGCACTGTGCTGCCATCAAAAACGGAACAAAAATATGTGCATGCACACTCGGAAGGAATGCGATCATGACACCAACCTAATTTATGGCCGTTCTACGCCTTATCATCCTCTGGATAATGATCGTCTGATCACGCTGCTCTTCTGAAGTAATCCACAACATGGTCTTGATGGCGAATCTCCTCCAGAAACGAAAGTGACTCTTTGTTTACAATTCTGTGGGCGTTTGAGTAATTGCTGTCATGTGATGTGCGTTTGACAGAACAGACTGTACCTCGCGTTCATTTCATACAGATTACAAAACCAAAAAACTTTAGTTTTTTTTAAAAGTAGAGATTTCAAGCTTTATCTGGATACATTTCTTATGTCTGTCTAGCAAGTATTCGGTGAGATTCTAGTGTGTTTGTTGACCACCAAACTGTCCAATGTCTGGTCTGTGCTTCCCCATCTATATCGATCGATGATTGGATCCTGTACTAGTAGACAGGGCTTCATTCGCCTTACTGACCGTTACACTTTTCCCCATTCAAAACTATACGAGTGACATGTCTTATGTATTCTGTAGTCTTTGTTTAAAATTAGTTGAAACAACACAACTCTTGAGTTGTTTTTGGGACAACCTTATTGTTTTCTGTTGAATCCACTTCAATTTATACTTAATCGATTTGTGTTAGGACAACATAAGGACGTTTTGTGAAACCCAGCATTTTTCACAGTTTTTTTTTACACCATGTCAATCTCAAGTTTATTTCTAGAGCACATTTGAAAAGTTCAGATGCAAAAACCTCCAAGGGCCGTCTGAAATTTCCATCAAAAATGAACATTTTTCTCAGCCTTCTTTAGACATTTCACTTAAAAAACCAGGAAAGGGACTTATTCTTTGCCATAAAATGATGTGACTGAACATACACAAAGGAGCCTGTAAAAATGCTCATTTTAGAGGAATATTTCAGACAGCATTCAGAGGTTTTTGCATCTAAACTCATTTATTTAAATATTAAATGCTTATCAAAGTGCTTTACATAAAACAGTAAAACAAGGATTGCCTCAAAAGCCTATAAAACTATAAAAATATGTTTTTAAACTTGATGTAATAACAGCAAGAGATCGAGCTTGTCTGATATACAGGAGCAGACTGTTCCAAAGCTCTGGGCCTGACAGCAAAGTTCAAGACAGCACAAAGTTCCAAAAGAAAGCATGGTTCTGAATATTATAGTTTTCTATAATGCATGTGCAGCAAACAAAGGCATGTAACAAACAAATACAACAAAAGTTGGAACCTGTATGTCAGTGGTTGTATTTCGCAAACAAATTTGGAGCAGAAACATAATTACCATATCCAGAAGTTGAGATAAAAATTTACAGCTCTAAAATGTACACTACCGGTTAAACGTATGGGTTAAGGTTTTTTTTTAATGTTTTTTTTCATGTTTTTTTTTTGTTCATCAAGGTGGCATTTATTGAATGGAAAAAAAAGGTAAATTGTTAAATATTTATTAAACTTTTAAATAACTGCTTTCTTATTGTATGTAGTTTTAAATGAAATTATTCCAGTCATTATTGCTTGTATTACTATTACCATTAATAATAATAATAATAATAATAATAATAATAATAATAATAATAATAATAAATATTAGAGTGATTTCTGAAGGATCATGTGACTTTGATTACTGGAATAATGAAGCTGAAAATTGATTTATAAATTGTTAAGTCAAATTACAAACTACTTCTGAACAGTTATTTTATAGTGCAATAACATTTCACAATATTACAATTTGTACTAAATTTTTGATTATATAAATGCAGCCTGGTGAGCAGGATAAGCTTATTTTAAAACATTTAAAAAACGTACCCCAAACTTTTGAGCGGTAGGGTATATAATTTACAAAAATGTTGGTATTCTGGATAATATTATTCCCCATACTGTAAAATGTGCAAACCTGGCCCAATTATTGAAGATTGTACGATTATTTTTGGGATTATTTTAAATTGTATGCGTGCCTTTATCTTGTGCCTTTGCTTAAAGAACAAGAAGATCAAGTCAGAGACACATTATTGATATATGAGTGTTCTATGGATTATTACTACATTTCTGTTTTTTTCCCCCCACGTTTTAGAGCAAATAGTGCAATTTATTTGGAATTTATTCACAGTACTTCAGTTTTTCCACATTTTATAGTTCTCCAAAAATCTCAAATTCTCAATTTTGTACAAATAAAACTCCACAACTGACATGTGACAGAAAATAGATTGAGATATTTGCATACATAAAAATATGGACACACCCAAATGTTAGGTTAAATTTGGTCCTATAAATTTAATTTAAATAATTAACCCAACATTTGTTTTTCATAGTTTACCTTGCAGTACATAAATATGAGTAACACTTTATAATAGGGTTGTATTTGTTAATGTTAATGTATTTACTAACATGAACAAATAATGAACAATACATTTCGTCACCTTAGAATTGTAAGGTTCTATCTGACATTTTTGTCAAAATTGAGTTATTGACATATTCTTATTAAATGACAACTTTTTTACATTATGGGATGCTTTTAGTTGTTTACATTTTAAGACTTTTTTATTTAAAAAACAAATGTTACACACATACTATTTGCTATACGGAATGCAAAAACTTTGAAGCTCAATATCTCTGATTCATTCAGAACGCAGGTAGAACCTTATAATTCCAAGGTGGTGATTTATTACAGTATTTGTCCATGTTAGTAATTGGAAATACAGTTGTTCGCTGTTAGTTCATGAATTTGGATGTTAATATTGTATTAGTATATGTCAGACTATGATTAATTAATTCTGTAGAAGTATTGTTCTTAATAAGTTAATGATAGTAAATAAATTAACTAATGAAGCCTTATTATAAAGTGTGACTTAGATATGTTACCATGTATTACTGTTTATACAACATTTTTGTCTGGTTGTAGAATCTGATTGGCTGATAGCCATGAGATATTAAAGTAATATCAGCACTCTGACAGCCTTTTCACCCTTGTATATTACTCCGCCCACAACATCTCTCTACACCAGGGTTGCCCAAACTCGTTCCTGGAGGGTCGGTGTCCTGCATATTTTAGTTCCAACCCCAATTAAACATACCTGAACCAGCTAATCAAGCTCTTTATACTAGAAAGCTCCAGGCAGGTGTGTTGAAGGAAGTTGGAGCTAAACTATGCAGGACACCGGCCCTCCAGGACCGGGTTTGGACACCCCTGCTGTACACAGTTTGACAAATATTGCAGCTGTTGGACAATATAATGGACTATTGAGCTTTATTTAGTGAAGAAAGTAATTGTTTAGATTGCAACTACGCAATTTATTGATAGTGCCATACTGTTAATCATGTGATATTGCTCAACTATGTTCTGAAGAGTGAATTTTGGCAGTATTCAACCCCCTCTCCCTCAATTTATCTTATTAAAACATCTGTTTCTGATAACTTTGCAAATGTATTTATTAAAATTGAAATATGATATTGCATAAGTGATCTGAGACATCTGAATCCAGAACAAGCAGCATGTTTTAACACTCTTTATTAAATTAAAATTGAAATAACTTTCTCTGCCAGGTACAGAGTTGTAAAACATTGGCTGTATAGACACCAAGCATTCATTTCAGCCGCCTCAAACTGTTTTCTCTTGCGTCTGGCCTGGTTTGGTGAGCTGAATTCTAGGAATCCAGGGCTGTTGCTGTTCACAGCTTGATTGATTATCCATAAAACATGCTTGGCACTGCTGAGTTATGGTTGAAGAACAGCCAATAAATTGTTTTAGATGGCTTATTACAACAGTGTTACTGCACTGGCATATTAAATTATTGTAGACTTGTAAATCAGGATGCTTTTTTTTTTTTGGAATGAGCTCATTAAATTGGTGATAATTATGTCCCTTACTCTCGCTAAACATTACCACTGCTGTCAGGGTGCATTTTAAGGCTGATGTAAATATTGTCATCTATCAGATATGATTATGGTCATAATGTGGCTTAGTTAAACACAACCACTAAGCTTTTATAGCTGATATCTGAACTCATACTCAAACATTTAGTTATTTAATAGCACAAATTTGACAAGATGTAATAATAATAATAAAAAACTTCACAACTTATACAGAAAGCAAACACAATTTAATAACAACTCGCTCTAAATGTAGTCAAATTTGGTAGGGAGTTTTGTTTTTTCTTTTTCTGACCTTGCAATTGTCTTCATGAGTAAGTCTTTCATTGATCTGATCCTAAATGAAATAATAAATTGGAGAATTCACTGAATCATTAAAAGAATCAGCTGGATGTTGGATCAATGGACAGTCACACAACACTTTTCACTACATTTCTTCTCATTCCCATGCATGCAGCTAATTATTGTTGAATCATTATTGCTATTATTATTATTATTATTATTATTATTGATTTATTTTATTTTTTTAACTTACAAAGTTCTGCTGGTTGCACTTCCCGAATTCTCATGGCCAATCTTTAACCATATTTAATGGGTTGTTTTGGTTCAATTTCGAATTTCCCCAACCATTGCAAATCCCAGGGGACCAGAGTATGTGCTCCAGCTTGGCGGTCCCTGGTCCATTATTGTTGCACTATTGCTAATTGTTGAATTACTGTTAAAACTAATTTTCGATGGAGAAACTACACAAAACATATTAAAACAAAATCAGTTTTAGTTTCTTCTCTATTAAAAATGGCCTCCTGTCTCCTTGCCAGTGTTGCTGCAAAGCTGAATTGTTAACTTTAGCATTTCTACGTTTCTGACTAATATAATTTTAATTCTGAAGGTATTTTAAAGATATTCTTTGGTGTCATATTACCACTATTACTGTGTCTGTAAGACATTTTGCCTGAAAATTGCAGTATGAGCATAAATTAATTCACTGAATCGACTTACTCAAATGATTCATTTAAACAAGGCACTCTCCTAGTTTAGTTTATGAGTGAATCATTGAATCATTCAGTGAAAGTTACCAATGGTAAAATGAAACATTGCAAAGTGTTTTGACTTAATGAGGCTTCGACTTAAAGGGACTGTTGACCAGTAAATTAAAGTTTATTTAAGATATTATGAAAAATGAAAATTGGAAACATTTAGCCACTAACATCCATGAGAGAAATAGACAATACCAAGTCAATAGCTACTGCTTTTCTAAATTAAGAAAAAAAAGTATTAGTGTATATATAGGTTTGGAACAAGCCAGGTTTGGAACAATCAATTGGAATCAACATGTAGCTTATTAGGCATGGGCCGCTATAAGTTTCTGACAGTATAATAATCTTGGATAAAAATATCACTGTTTGACGGGATTAAGATTACTGCTCTAAAATATATTCGTTTTAAATGTTTTGGTAAAAAAAAAAAATGGGTTTTCCCATTTTGAACACAATATATTTTTTTGAGAAACATTTAAAATTTTAAAGCAGTAAACATGTCAGGCTGAATAATTCAAATGAATCATTGACTTCTGCTATCTTTATTACTTTCAAAAACACAATTTTTTTTTTTTGCATATTAAAATGACCTCTTTGGAGATCTAATCTGCTGGAGATACTGCTGTCCTAAAAAAAAAAAAAAAACTAAATAAAAAACCCTTACACATACCTTAGTATAGCAGACATTTTTGGTGGTTTTAAAACCTTTAAACTTTTGGCTGACTTTTCCAAACCTTGAAAATTGTTATCATCCCATGCCTAGCTCATATACTTTTGTAGCATCACTTTTTTAAATAAATAAATTAAAACACCACTTCCTTCAGGGCTACATTTACCATGGTTTCATTTGGAAATTACTTTGCTGACAGGATCTAAATACAGAATGTTCAACTTCCAATTTGTTTTTTTAACTGACATATAAAAACAATAGATGACTAAAGATGAACTATTCCACTCAACTACTCAAGCAGTATTACTTATTTTCTCAATTTTGTTAATAAAATGCTCAATGCTATTTGAAAGAGCTAATTATTTTTATTTATTATCTTTCATGATCTCTGGGAAGTCAAGTCAAGTCTAGTTTTGTTGTCAGATTTATAATCATTACACTACATCTTTGGACATAAAATGAAATGAAATATCGTGTCTCGCACGACCATGGTGCTACAAAAATAAACAATCATAAACATTATGAACACAACACTGGACACAAGAGCTGTTTAAACCTATACATACCTTACATACATTCAAAAATAAAATGTTTGCTGCTTGTTTAAACTATTTATTTATAATAGGCTGAATCAATACAATTCTTGAGTTTTTTTTTAGGGGGGATAACATAATTGTTTTATCTTCAATCAACTTAAATTTGTAAAAACAATTAAGTTAACTTTAACAATTTATGTTGTTAAAACATGGATATGGCATGACACTTTGTACAGTATTGTAATAAGCAATTTAGATATGTATAAAGTATGCAATATATTTACATGATCAAATTAATAAAATACAAATAATAAATAAATTATAGAAAAGGGAATAAAAACAGTGCTACAAATTATAATAATTACAAGAATAATATGTCACTTCCTCTTCGAGTATATAGTAAAGATTTCCTGAGATGTCTATTAAAGAATTAAGTATTTATCGTTTCTCTTGTTCTCATGGCTGAGCTCGTGCAGTCAGTTGTAAAGCCAAGCAAAAATAGGCTTAAGTAAAAAGGTAATGCAAAAAGACAAGTTTAGAAAGTGAAAATCCCAGACATTTTAGGATATTTAGAAACTACAGCCAGATGCATTTTTAAGTGCCCAAAAGGCATGTCTTTGTGGGTCTGCAGAGCATGTGAGATTGTGTGTGGAAGTGTTGCAAAGGTTTCATGAGTAAATTTTAAGGAACCAATTGTACAGTGTAAACTGTAAAAAATGTTCCACACAATTCTTTCATGTTACCCCAAAATAGACTAATGTAATGTAACCAACGTAACAAATTTAGGTGGTTTGAACATAAAACAATTAAGTTTCCCAAAAGTCTCCAGAATTGTGTTGTTTCAGCTCATTTTAAATAAGTGCTTTGAACAATCACCACAAATATATAGTAAAAATGCTGGGTTCAACCCAATCCATTTGTGTTGGGACAACATCAAGAAATTAAGTTAATTTGCTAGTTTTTACAAATTTAAGTAGATTGAACATAAAACAATTAAGTTGTCTCAAAAAACCTTAAGATTTGTGTTGTTTTGACTCACTTTAAATAAGTAGTTTGAACAAACATCAAATGTATTTTTTTGAGTGTACTGGAGAGGAAATCGAACCACACCAACTATACATATGCTACTGTATGAATATTTAACAAGACACATAACCTATCCTAACCTAAGTACTTCTACATAAGACTGAACAACATAATCTGACTTCAATTCGTAACTTTTTGATTTAGTGGCTAATTCGTACGAATTCGTACGATCTAATTCGTACAGTTTAGTACGATTTGCTCATCCCCTAATGACTGTTGGGTTTAGGGGTGGGTTTACGTGCCACGCCTCCTTTTTAAAATCGTACAATTTCATACGACTGAACTCGTACGAACTCATACGAATTAGCCACTAAACTGACAAAACTAAAATACTTACGTTTTTTCGTGAGATCAGGCTGGACTGAACAATATTTTGCAATATATTGTGCAAAAGAGGTATTTAATATTCATTCGTTAGTACTTTGGTTCGTAAACTAATTTGATCATTTGCTTCAGATAAAACCCCCTCAAACAACCTGTGCTGGCCATTTAACATGTTGCTCAGACTGCCTCTCCTTGTTATGTAGTCAGTACTTGGCTAGAACAAGCTGCCGTCTGGACCAGACAAAGATAACAAAGCAACAACACCCCACTAATTCTCAAACGAGATCTCCTTCAAACTAATTCGGAAGGTTTTGCGTTTGTGTGCGTACATGTGTGTCTTTGACCCTCCTTCACCCGCTCTGTCCCACGATGAAGAGAAAGGTCTTCACCTTCGAAACCATCATCCTCTCCCGGGACTCTCACGCAACTCAGTGCAAAAAGAGACACGTTGAGTTTGAAAAATAATAGAGACGGCGTGTAGAGGAGAAAGGGACAGGTGGACAGAAAGAGAGCAAAGCAAACAGAGAAAAATAACCAGAGAACAGAACATTACAAATAAGACGACAGAGAATGAAAGAAAGAAGCTGACGAAGAATGTGTGGGATGTTTTGGAGGACGCAACGGTGGAGGATAGAAAAAGGAGAGAAGGTTACATACCAGGAAATGAAGGGGACAGAGCCGAGAATAGTACTGAAGGCACAAAGATGTTGAAGACGTGACTCATAAATACCATGTTTACACTTTAAGGTACCACAGCTGATTCTTATAGCCTTGAGACTTCAAACAATGAACTTCACCTGCTGTCAGACTGGTTCATAGATAATCTAAGCCTCAATCATAATTCTGTGCATTGTGAACCAAAGCCAATGTCAAACTGAGCAATTGAAATTCATAAATTCAGCTGATGTAAGATGCAGAAATCGCTCAGAAATTTTCAACATATAATAAATCCAGACGACTGGCAATTGTTTGTGTAGGCTACTAACAGCAACACAAAGGTGTTTTATTTGTAGACACTTTCTGAAGTCAGATAAAGCTTTACAGATAAGTAATGCGTCATAAAAACAACATGTATCGTTTTTTAATATTATTGTGTTGTTTTTAATATACAATTGATATATTCCTAGACTTATTATGAAAAACCAAACGTATTGCTACAGATTAGATCAAAAGAACAATACATATTTATGCATTTAATAAGCCTAATAATCACAATATTATATCTTTGATCTTAAAAGAAAATACGTGTGTATTGTATGTTGTTTTTTACTGAAAAAATATCCAAAATAATCAAATCAAATCAATTCTATTTTATTCGTTTTGACAATGTTATACAATGTTTTATATGGATTAAAGTTTTTTAAAGGAAATCCTGTATTTCTCTTACCTTTATGCTATTTATGCTATTCCTACCTTCTTTCTTTCTTTCTTTCTTTCTTTCTTTCTTTCGTTAGTTCATTAATTTGTTATTTCTTTTGTTCGTTCATTCCTTCCTTCTTTTTTCACTTGTTATTTCTTTTTTTGTTCGATAAGTCTTTTGTTCACTCCTTCCTTCCGTTCTTCCTTCCTTCCTACCTTTATTCTTTCTTTCTTTCGTTCTTTTTTTGTGCGTTCAATCGTTCGTTCATTTCTTTCATTCGTTTGTTCATTCTTCCTGCCTTCTTACCAACTTTCCTTCTTCCTTCCTTCCTTCCTTCCTTCCTTCCTTCCTTTCTTTCTTTCTTTCTTCTTTGCATCTGTGCTTTTTAAAATACTATCGGTTGGGTTTAGGGAAGGAGAAGAGTGAATCTACAGTACCCTCTTGTGGATTTTCACGAGAACAGCAGGCACAAATGGCACTTGCAAGAGAAATCTGAGACTTCAGAAAATGTACACAGTGGCCTCTGGTGGATTTGCGAACACAAAAACGTCGCAAAAAAATCATAGCTCCTGGGATGTATTTGGTGCTCTAACTCTATTTTAATCATAATGACAATGTTATACACTGTTTTAAATGGATTAAAGTTTTTTTAAAGGCTGTTGAGAAAAAAAGGAAATCCTCTATTTCTCTTACCTTTATGTTATTTATGCTATTCCTACCTCCTTTCTTTCTTCTTTCTTTCTTTCTTTCTTTCTTTCTTTCT
>NC_079445.1:33369615-33544612 GCF_903798145.1 Danio aesculapii | reverse complement strand
AAAAGAAAGAAAGAAAGAAAGAGAAAAAAAAAGAATTTTCAATATCGAAGTGCCTCAATTATAGGCCTCACTCAGAACAGTGTGGACTTGTGTATCTGTATACTTCTCTCCACCGATTATTTTAAAGGATGACTTTATGCGCAAACATCTCTCTTTGTGTTTCACACACAGCCAGGTGCGTGCAGGCAGGATCAAAGTGTGTTTTACAGTTCACAGCAGACAAACTTAAGACAAACGTCTGAAAAAAAAAAAGATCAACAGAAGCCCCTCCACCGAGGTCACAGCCTGTATCCGACGTGCTCCACTTTCTGCGCTCTTAGGAGCCCTTTAAAATAATGAGCCAAAGAGTTCACAAAACTTCAAATCAGATGCTTCCCTTTTCACCCTTCTCTCATCTGAGATCAAAGGATAGTTTGGGAGAAAGTGCGGTGTCTTACGGCTGTCACAGATATAAACAATGACTTGTTTGCGTCTGTCTTTGTGGCTTTACGTGCTTGTAAGAGACTGAGGGAGAAAATGGACTACTAATAATAAATTACCAAAGTATTTTTGGATTTACTTGGTTTGATTGTTGATGGTTAAAATTATTGACACCTTTGGTAATTAAGAGCAAAGAATGCTGTGAAAATGAATCTACTTTGTGGACCCTTTCCATCATTCAATACTGCCTTAGCCCAGTACTTAATATATTTCATAATTTCTTTATGAAATAGATGTTTTTGTCAAATACACAGTGTGAAAATGTATTAGCGCCCCTAGTTCTTATAGTTCATATCTCTGTAGTATATTTGCATTCACATTTAGATTGTTTAGCACATCAGGCTGAGTACAAACACTTAATATATTTCATAATTTCTTTATGAAATAGATGTTTTTGTCAAATACACAGTGTGAAAATGTATTAGCGCCCCTAGTTCTTATAGTTCATATCTCTGTAGTATATTTGCATTCACATTTAGATTGTTTAGCACATCAGGCTGAGTACAAACACTTAATATATTTCATAATTTCTTTATGAAATAGATGTTTTTTGTCAAATACACAGTGTGAAAATGTATTAGCGCCCCTCATTTTCATAGTTCTTATCTCTGTAGTATATTTCCATTCACATTCAGATTGTTTAGCACACCAGGTTGAGTACAAACACAAAAGAGTCCGGCTATTACTCTTTGTTTCACTGGAGCATAAATATGAAGAACACAAAGACATTTTGTGTTATTCATCCACCACAATGAGTAAAAGCAAAGGAATCAAAATAAGTTTCAGAAAATAGAAACTGGCTGTAAGAAATACATTAGATAAATCATTGGAAGATCACATTTACACCATCAGGTCAATAATTAAGATGTTCCAATCAAATTAAGATGTTTTGAATCTGACTTTTGTCTGTGTGTCTGTATTGTGTTGATTTACAGGGAGGATGATCATTTGACTGGCCAAACACTTTCCAAAGATCACAGTTAGAGAATGGCAGAAATTATGAGTGGGGTCTGAATGCAGACTTGGTGCAGTTGCAAGGTTAGCTACATGGAATGTCTTTTTAATGCGCACACCTGTAATGAGTCAGGACAACGAAGGTGAGGATCCACGTGCAGCTTAATTAAACTAGAATTGTCAGGCAGGCAATGGTCAAAACAGGGACAAACAGGAGCATGCAGAAAACCCAAAAGAGTAGTCAAAGTACAAGCGAATGGTCCGGACAGGCGACAAGTAAACAGAAAACAATAAAGAAGGCAAGGGTCAATAACACGACATGAAGAATGCTTTGAATTGCTCACAGCTTACACAAGACTCAACAAATTGTGTGTGAACAAGTTGTCTTTATACTCCTACTAATCAGTCCATCAGCAGCTTCCAGCTGTGTATGTGTAATCATGGGGATCAGGAAATGGTGTGTGAGTGCAAGAACTGCTGAGAGTTGTTTTTCATCTAGTGGTTGATGTGTAGTTTTTCAGCGAATTGCAAGGCCTAGATTGCTGGTGATCATGACATAACCCCACCCCTAACCCTACCCCTCACAGTGATGTAACTAGCTCCACTGAGTACATTGTGTCTGACATTACAAGTCTGAGATATGCAGTCTCAGTTTGCAAATCCAAGTCTGCATCCAGATAATATTGGAAATTACTGTTGTTGTGTCTTGGGGTGAGAAAAACATATTCAAAACACACAGTTTACAAAACATCTCCAATAGCTGAACAAACAACAAGCATATTCAGCTGTCAAACTTTATTGAAACTTCTAGAGTGATGTTCTCTGACCTAATGAAGCTAAAACATGCATAAAAAGAAAAATGTTTAGCAGCAAACAAATATTTTTAGTAATGTAATCATCTTTTTAGTAATCATTTTTAGATTTTAGTATTTTTTTAAACAAAAGATTAGTCGAATAAGTTGGATACATTTAATAAAATTTTCAAGAGTTTACACTAGCTGATGATTGAATATAAAGCGTGTTGGCATGCTGTCCCGGGAGAGAACTCCTCGAGCCCAAGGCTCCCTCCAGTTTGCAGGGCGAGAGGGGAGTTTGAGCTCAGATAAGTCTCGAGAAACGCCCTACTGTTTACAGCTAATGACCAAATAGGAATTGTTATGACGAGATAACTGATGACTTGGAGCACATCTATGGTGCCAATTTGGATTAATAAATTAACTTAAGTTACATGTCTTTGGATAGTGGGAGGAAACCCACTCGAGCAAGGGGAGAACATGTAAACTCCACACAAAAACTTCAACTAGCCTGGCAAGGACTATAACCAGTGACATTCTTGCTGTGAGACAACAGTGCTAACCACTGGGCCGCTGTGTCGCCCTATCAAGGAAAAGGGAGGAGGATTAGAGGTTGAAGGGGGGATTCTTTAAGACTAAGATAAATGAGGTAAGAAACTCTGATTATTTATAGTGAGTTATGAATAATCTGATCGTTAAAAGCTAATGCGGGACCAGCTGTGGTCAATCATAAGCACATAATCCTCTCAAAATTAGTTTATAAATACACATACACATATATGTTTTTTCATGGCTTTCTTTGCTTATATATACCAAGGGTGCCAACAGTTTTGACCATGATGGTATATATAAACTTGATTTATATCCTTATATAATCCAAGAAAAGCAAGATGCAATAATTACAGTTGAGTTTGAACAATTGCTGCGCATGGAATCACACCGCACACGTTACTATTTGTTTGTCTTTTTGTTTGTTTTCTGCAGATTTTTGGCCTGGATGTCTTGTCGTGTCGTGTAAGCTGCGGTGAAGTTTCATTGCAGTAGATTTATTTGGCTATAATTGCCTAATTCAGCTGGTTTACGTCCATTTAGAGAGACTCATCCCCCAGTTCACTGTCTCTGTCAGTGGAGCAGTTCACCAATGTAACACTGTCAAACCCAAATAGTGCCTGCTGTGATTGATCACCTGCTCTCTAGCTTTGCTTTCTGGACTGTTATTTCAGATGAAACCCGGGGAGTTTTAGCAGGTGCTGGGGAGAGGAATGTAGTTGGTATCTAATGAAAAAGCTTCAGTCCGTGTGACACAGCCTGACCAATCAGAATCCCTTAAATACATCTTATATAATTTACATATTATAATACAGAAGTGTAAAGTATATGTACATATGTACAAAGTATATGTTCTGCACAAGTATGTGCAGAACCTAAAATAATACTTGTTACACTGTCAGAAATAAAGGCTCAAATGCTGTCACTGTTGACCGTATTCTGCAATGCGAAAGTGCGCTCATTTTTTCAATTGTTTTAGAACTTCCAATTTAGTTACCTATAGGGGAAATGACTAGAAATAATAAATGGCAGAAAACTGACCAACTACTTGCTCTACAAACAAGTGTGTTCATGACTATACATAAAACGTAAAATAATACAATAAAAACCTGTCAGTTTGCAACATCAAGCAGCATAACGAGCTGTTTTTAACATCTTAAAATAAATGGAAGTGAATGAGAGTGAAAGTCTTGAGCCAAAAAGACTTCAATGAATAAGGTCAATAGGACATTTCATATTGTTTTTACTTGCTTACTTACTCCCAGGGCAATTTTTTATCGAAATGTGTGTTTTATAACATCTATTTATTTATTTATTATTATTTTTTTTTACAAGGTGAGTCATTAGCTTACCCAATTCACCTATAGTGCATGTCTTTGGACTTGTGGGGGAAACCGGAGCACCCAGAGGAAGGAAACCCATGAAAACTCCACACAGAAAAACCAACTGACCCAGCCGGGGGTTGAACCAACGACCTTCTTGCTGTGGGGCAACAGTGCTACCCACTGCCTCACCGTGCCACTCTCATGTTGTTTCTAGCTACTAATAAAGGGTTGAAGGTCATTGGCTCACCAAACTCACCACTGTTTACTGAGTGTAAACACAGATACAGGGACACTGGAGTGTTTCAAAGTCACGTCGATCAGCTGGTTTGTCTATAAGCTAACATACGAGCTATCCACTGATGAATTGCAGCTTTAAAACGCTTCAGTGTCCCTGTATCTGTGTTTACACTCAGTAAACAGCAGTGAGATCAGTGAACTGATGACCAATCACAGTCATTTCTGTTGAGCACTTGAACACAAAGACAAATCAGCGGTGTTTAAGAACATACTCAACAGCGCTAAGGTGTGGAAATGGACACTTTTAAAATTTCAGTATTGATTGGTATCGAATTCCAGTATCGTAATAACCCTATGCTAATATGTACCTATAATGCACAAAATGAGACCTTTAGTTATTATGTAACTTTAAGGTACTAGTATGAATCCTTTGGGAACCAGTAAGGGCCCTTTGAGTATAAAAGTGTACCTTTTGAAAAAAATAATGACCCCCATGACTGCGTATGTACCTTTATTTCTGACAGTGTACAATAAACAATTATTTCGTTATTTAAAATGCACACATGGATGGATGCGCACACACAGACGTGTCACACGAAGTTGGTAGAAGTTGTGTGTCCATATATAGTGTTAAATATAACATTTGCTCTTTTTTCTAATTATTTTTGTTTGAATTGTTGTGAATTACTTCATTCTTTTTTTTATTTTTAATTAGTTTTCTTACCTAGCCCCTATGTTTTCCTAATAATGTAATCTTTAGGCACTCTTTTGCTAATTTAATTGGCAAATAAAAGCTTACTTAAATTATTACAATATTCATGATTTTGAATTACGCCAGTATGATCTTCGAAGTACCTTCGGGTAAATCATGCATGATTAATATGCCATTTAATAAACCTCAGTGTACCACGGTTTTACCATCTGTATCTCTACAGCACCTGCACCCCAGAATCAATATAGTATGTTTTTGTAAACGTTTCAGGACAGGTCCATCTCTATCTGGTGTGTTTTCAACAACAACAACACCTCAAGAGCAGATATTGAGATTTGAAGTCCTTGCACTGGGATTGCATGTTTATTCAACTCCACCCGAGGCTAAAAAGATAAGCTGGAGGTGAGGGAAAACGAGTGAGTCTGGAGATCCAGATCTCAGCAGCCATTTCTCTTGAGCTCCATGCTATACCTTCTGTCTTTACCCAACTTCCTATGGCCCTCATTTGCATTTCATTATTTAGCCTGGAGTGCTGTGTTGAAGCATTGCCTCCATAGCAACTGTGTAGTGCTGTTTTTGGCAAAGTCTGAGTTGCATTATTCAGTCCTCCATCTGTCAGTCAAACATGCATGCATGAGTCTCTTATGGACTTATTTGTAGACTTCAATTTCTCTTGCAGGAACATATTTCTGATGGTGTGCTGTAACGGAAAAAACCAAAGCTGTGAATCTTCATGAAGTAAAACAAATAAGGTATTTGGAACACATGTTTTATATGCATTTGTTTACTATATAAAATATCACCAGGGATGAATCAAATCAAAAGCCAGAACAATTTATCATACTTTTGAAACAGAAAATGTATCGTATTGCATTGCAGTAATTTTAGAACAGTTAAGCACATTTTAGTTACACATCAAAGCATGGGTATGATTTTATCTGTAATGTCCTGATTTACAATTGGAAAACTTTTGTTTATATACTTTTTTGTATATATACACACACATATCATTCAACCCAGGCTCATTCTGAAAACATACTATACATTTCTGGAGATCACGAAATACGTCCTAGGAGGTACGTTTTTTTTTTTTTTGCAGTTTTCTTGTTCACGAATCCACCAGAGGCCACTGTGAACACTCTTTTAGATGTCAAATTTCTCTCAGGAGTGCCATTCGGCCTGCTGTTCTCACGTAAATCCACCAGAGGTCGATATTGACTGATTGACTGAATGACGAACTAACCAATCAACTGAGCCACCCTCCTTCTTCCCTTAACCCAACCAATAGTGTTTTCAACAGCACCAATTGACTATTGCACATCCACTTCCCTAAACCCAACCGACAGTTTTAAAAAGCAATCAAGAAAAAGAAAAGTCCTTGCCTGATTTTTACCATGTTTTTACCAATGATAGCGACAATGTATAAAACAGAAAATTTTATTTTGGGGCTGTGCTCTCATCAGATGATTCTTAATTCAAAATATTCATGATACTGTTTGTGTTGTTGCACTTAATGAGATTTTAATAGCGTCTTTGGTAAAAAAAAAAAAATAAAATAATAATAATAATAAAGTTTATATTTTGTTTGTTAGATTAGCTAAGTTAATATACTGTAACATGTAAGGATATTGATCACTATGAGTAACATATTTATATGGCTGAAATAGACATAACAAATGTTCTCTTAAAGAGATACTGCACCTAAAATTTAATTTGGTCATCATTTACTCATTTACATTCACTTGCTTTACATTCACAAACCAGTTTAAGTTTCTTTTTTTCTGTTGGACACAAAGTAAGTTATTTTAAAAAATGTTGGAAACCACTTCCATTTGTTTTTGTTCTATGGACGTTAATGGCTACCGGTTTATAACATTCTTTAAATTATCTTCTTTTGTTTCAGAAAAATGGAAACTTGTGTCCGAAAAAAGGTTTGGAACCACTCAAGGGTGAATAAATTGTGAGTAAATTTTTGTTTTTGGGTTAACTATTTCTCTAAATTAAGACAAAATGCAGTTAAACTTTCAAAAAAATAAAAAATAAAAAATTATAAAACAAACAAAAAAGCTTTCAGATTTGTAAGCGTAGAGCAAAATCTAACTGGATGCAAACAAAGCTATGCGTTTACATACACAGTGCCTATAGAAAGTCATCATGCTCCTTTAAAACTATTACCTAAATCCTGAATTAAATTCCTGAAATCAAAGAGAGGGCTCTGGATGCAGACCTGGTGCAGTGCAATCTGTGCTGCATCCGATGCTTTTTAATGGGCTCACCTAACCCTACCCCTCACAGTGACGTCACTCGCTCCATTGAGTGCATTGTGTCTGATATTGCATCATAAAGGCTGCATCCAGATACTATTGAAATCATATCACATTCCAAATAACTTATCCAGTCTTTGAAATGTTTTTGCAGCCTTCTCCTAACCTGTGCCTTTCTACAACTTTATCCTTAAGGTCTTTCACAACCTATGATGATTTTCTGTAGGCACAGTAATGCCTCTTCAATCTGCTATGCAAACACATTGGTAGAGAAATGTATGTGTTTTATAGTGTAAACAAGTACTTGTCTGGCCATTCCAGCTGAAATTATGTTTTTTTGGATTACAGAAAGACATAATGATATTACAAAAAGTGTCACACACTAATCTTTATAATGATTGAATTGCTAAGTGCACTTTAAACTCATCAGAAGTGTTCAATTGGCCATATTTCTTTTATACCGACTATCTCCTGATTTTCAGGTATCAGTCACACAAAATTAATGAATGTAAATGAATTGTCACTTCAGATGTTCTCTGTAAAGTTTATGATCTTTTCTGGCAGGATAAGTAATATATTGAAATCGTTAAGCTGCACTGTAAAAATCGTTTTTCATTATAATATGTTGGAAGAGAAAAGGTATCGAAGTTGAATAAACATTATTTTATTAGGCTTAGTAACAGTGTAATAATTAACTAAACTAATAAGTACATAAACCCTAGAGATGGTTGTGTGTAAAAACTCCCCATAGATCAGCAGTTTCTGAAATATTCAGAACAGCCTGTCTGGCACCAACAACCATGCCATGTTCAAAGTCAGTTAAATTACCTTTCTTTCCCATTCTGACGCTTAGTTTGAACTGTAGCAGGTTGACTTGACCATGTCTACATGCCTAAATGCATGGAGTTCCTGCCATGTGATTGGCTGATTAGTAAAATTTGCGTTAAGCTACGGTCACACTGGGCTTTGTGTGTGCGAAATTCTGTCGTGCTGCACTGCGAAAAGGGATGGGATTAAACAATATGATTAGACATTTAAAAAAGCGAAGCGATTGCTTCATGTTTTAAATTTCTGTCGAGAGAGGTCTTGTTTTGATCCTCGATTGGTCTCACGCAGTCAAGTGATGCGATTTTGCAGGTCAGAGTTCACCAAGCTTGAACTTTGCACCGCAACATGCGAAACTTGATGCATGACCTTGTGTTTCCGGTCTGACGCATTTGCGTGCGTATGAATGGAGGTCTATGGGAAGAAAAGTCAAGTGTGACCGCAGCTTTAGCGAGCAATTGGACAGGTGTACCTAATCAAATGGCCGGTGGGTTTATATAGCAATACAACTATCCATTAATATTTTACTACACTGTAAAAGAAAAAAATCGCAATGCATAATATTTGATCTTTAAAGCCTGTAGGCAGTGAGTGTTATTTGCTGTAAATAATTTTTTGAGCAACCTGACTGAGCAACATCTGTTTCAGAATCACGACAGTGATATATCTACAGATTTCAAAGGTATAAGATACGATAAGATTCACAGTTCATTAATGGCTAAACACAACATACAAAAACACACTGTTTAACTTTATAGGATGAATTAAGATACAGTAAGTGCACACTTTATAAAACAGAAATCTTTATTAGGATTTAATAATGAACTTTAATTTTTTTTTTTTTTTGAGGTGTCTCCTCAGTCTGAGGATCTCATGTGGGTTACCGAAGGCTAATAATTATGAATGTAACTTTTTAATTAGCAGAGGAAAATTCCTGACTTTAAACAAATAATGTTCAAGCTTTGGGCATTTGCAGTGTGAGCGTGCAATGAGACTTCAGATAAAAGCATCTCATTAGGCAATAATTTCTCATAAATATTTTATAATTTGCTGCTAATTATGTAAAACACATGACCATTCTAAGGAAAACTGACATGACTTAATTTTATGGCACTCCATACATATGTCACGCTGATTTTCACAGAATAGTAACTGAAAAAACTATTAGAGCTGCATCGAAAATCCAGTCATGCATTTATTAAAGTAACTTTTAAAATTAATTTCTCCATCTCTGAAGCACAGCAGTTCTCACTCTTCATTTATTTGATTGTTTTAGCACATCTGTGTTCATGCAGCATATTTTCATGGGTTTAAATCACACCTTTATTTCAGCGATTTGTCACACCGACTGACTGCCGTCTGTTGTCTGGATCTCAGGAGAGTGTATCTGAGTGAATGTGAGTTATATTTCTTTCTGATTAAACCTGCAGTGGAAATGAATGACTAGCAAACCAGAGATAGTTTAGCTAAAACCAAGGGACAAACATGACATGCTTAAATGTGTCTGCAAGTCATCCTGCTAATGACTTTCTTCTTGTTTTTATTTTTAATGAATAAAAAAAAAAGTTTATGTGAATGAATTGTTACTTCAGATGTTCTCTGTAATGTAGATGTGTAGACATCTGTAGATGTTCTTCAGATGTTCTCTGTAATGAAGATGTGTAGATGTGTAGACATCTGTAAATGTTCTTCAGATGTTCTCTGTAATGTAGATGTGTAGATGTGTAGACATCTGTAAATGTTCTTCAGATGTTCTCTGTAATGTAGATGTGTAGATGTGTAGACATCTGTAGATGTTCTTCAGATGTTCTCTGTTACTTTATATGTTCTCAGATGTTCTCAGTCTTTTCAGATGGGAAGGCAATAGATTGAATTCATTAAACTGCAGTGTGAATATGCCAACTAATAAAATGTAGCAAGAGCAAAAAAATATCTAAATTGAACTGATATTATTGCTTGAGGTTAGATATAGTAAGTTAGAAAAAATATTCCTTCAAAATGTTTAATCAAGTTTTTTTTTTTTTTTTTTTGTCAACTTGTGCATATTTATTCATTCATTCATTCATTCGTTTATTTTCCTTTGGCTTAGTCTCAGATTTATCCGAGGTCGCCACAGTGGAATTAATCGCCAACTATTCCAGCATATGTTTTACGCAGCGGATGCCCTTCCAGCTGCAACCCAATACTTGGAAACACCCATACACACTCATTTACACACACATACACTAAGGACAATTCAGTTTTTTCAATTCACTTAGAGCACATGTCTTTGGACTGTGGGGGAAACTGGAGCATCCAGAGGAAACCCACGTCAACACAGGGAGAACATACAAACTCCTAACAAAAATGCCAACTGGCCCAGCCAGGACTCGAACCAATGACCTTTTTGCTGTAAGGGGATGGTGCTAATCACTAAGCCACCCAGCTTATGAATATTAAACATTTTTGCTGCCAATATTATAATCTTTACAAAGTTTTAGTGTACCAACCAACCAAGCAACCAATCAATCAATCAACCAATCCCAAGACACTGGTAAACCAGTTAGCTGAGCTACAGCGAAGAAGGACGTTCATATACAGCAATCAATTTAAAGTTATAAACATACCCAAAACATTCCCGTTAAATTCTAAAATGCCAATTTTAAAACTGTTCTCTGAACGTTAAAAACTTTTAGACAAAGCCTTAAAGGTGCAGTACGTAGGACTGACACCCAGTGGTTGATATAGGTATTGCAATTCAAATTCAAAACCCTTTTTCACTTAGCTTTTCCTCTGACAACTTCACACAAACACAGGTTACCATATTGATTACACCAACACAAGCTGGCGTGCCTATCACACTGGTCATCGCGATCTCTTGCTTCATATCAGACGATCGCGACTGCTGTAGTTATTCCAGTTGCTTTAATTTTTGGTATTTATCTTCAAGAAATCACTGAAGGCATATATTATGTTGTCATAACCATGTAATGTGGCAATAAGATCGTAGCTACTGTATACTGCGCATTTAAGTTTTTTTCTATTAATGTTACAAGAATGTTCCATGCTAACATTTACACAACTTTTAAGTAAAGTTACCTAATGCTCTGGAAATGTTCCCTGTTAGCTGGGTAACAAGTCAACCTGCTAATGACTTTCTTCAAAATGACAAAAAGACTTCTTTGAACATTCATCACTGTGAATGTGCATGTGCATGTTCCTCACGTTGGCACCTTCAGAAACCCTGACGTTCCTCTTTCAGCATCAGCCTTTCCCTGAGTCACTCGCTCTCCTCCTCCTCAGAATGATCTCAGCCAGTCAGAAGATGAATTTATGCAATGTGAAGTTCAACATGCCAGCCTTTGCGCGCATGTTCGCGAGTTCTTATGCACAGCCATAGCCTGCCAAGCTGATGGAGTGGTTTTCACAATAAATTAGCAATTGTAATCTTGAGCATTTTAGAGGAACAAGCTGTTGCTTCCTCTTCATTTCTCTTTCTCTCTCCCTCTCCCTCTCTCTCTCTCTCTCTCTTGCGCATATTCTTTCCAATCTCCTTTTCTCTCTCGCTTCCACTTAACTCTGGGTCTTAGCTGTCTTCATACATAATTAGGGCACGCCAAGTCATATTACCTGTCTGCTTTTTCAGCCCTCATTTTCTTTCTCTGTCGTTGATGTGTCAGAGAATATTCGTCAAACTACCTCACTAATGGAATTGAGGGAAGCTCAAAATTACAAAAGATTTATGACATTTCACACCTGAACTTTTTCCAGTCGTCTCTCTCTCTTTCTTTCTCTCACTGACTCCATTAATTCTCTCTATATTTGATGATAAGAATTTAAGGGCTGCATTGCGACCTGTTTGAGAAAGGTTGAGTTGTTCTTGCCTGGAGTGTCAGTGTGCCACCGCTATTCAGTGGAGAAAGTCATAAAATTTCCACCACCACCATTTACTTACCGTTTTAGAACCTGGCAGGATTTATGCTTTGTGTCTTAGCCATTCACACAGGTGCACTACCATTAACACAAGATGGGAAAAAGCACAGTTTGAAATGAATAAGGCTCAGAGAGACACTTAAATGTAGTTTAAATTCAAAAGAGTTTGTGTTGTGCATGAGGACATTCAAATGGCCCTGGGTGTTTCTGAATTTGATCGTTTCTCTCTAAAACATCACTTCCACTACAATGAAGATTTCAGGACCAAACAAGCAAGTGGCACTTTATTCCTTTTTTTTTTGTGGATGGAACTGGAAAATTGGTACGAAGACACAAGCAGTGAATGTTCAAATGGTTCCTGATTGTCATGTGACCAAAACTGCAATTTGAGCTGTGTCATCATATTTGATGTGAAAAAATAGCTTTAAGTTAATGTTATACAGCAAACACAATAGTGAACAATTATGAATTATTTCTAGTTAACCCTCTGGGTTAAACCACTGGGGTCTGAGGGCCCCTAAGATGTTCTGACATGCTCTGACATTTCTGCTAATTGCAGCTATGCTTAGTATTAGATTTAGATTTTTTTTTATATTAGATTTAGAGAACATGTGGCTTGTATTTATTTTATTAAAAGCTCTTAATCTCTTTGGATTTGTCTTTCTTTCTTTCTTTCTTTCTTTCTTTCTTTCTTTCTTTCTTTCTTTCTTTCTTATAAGTTCCTCTTTAGTATTTTTCTCTTGAGTCCTGCAGACTTTAGTTTTACTTCCATTGCAAAGAGAATATTTCTCATGTCTGCCATCGCTTTGAGACAAAGCGTGTGTGTGTGTGTGTGTGTGTGTGCGTGTGCGCGTGTGTGTGTGTGTGTGTGTGTGTGTGAGCATGCAGGAGAAAGCTGATAGGACAGGGGAATGATGTGGGCCAGTGGCTATTGTAATGCTGTGTGCTGCGTGTGGCAGTAACAGCTTCACCTCAAGGTCAAGCTCCTGTGAGGAGAATACACATCAGACCACCTTCTCTCCTACTCGCTTTATCTTTCCAATGCTAAACATGACAAACATCAGAAACTATGGACTGAACTCACATTATAGGGATAATGTGTATTGTTAATATTCCTTTTTCTTTTGAATGTCTGCTTTTCAAATAAATACATTAGTTTGACCTCTCGGTTTGCTGGAGAGCGGTTGTTTGAAATACATGTAAAATTCAATCATTCATTTTCTTTTCGGCTTAGTCCCTTTATTATTCCGGGCTCGCCACAGCAGAATGAACCGCCAACTTATTCAGCACATGTTTTAAGCAGCGGATGCCCTTCCAGCTGCAACCCATCTCTGGGAAACATCCATACACACTTATTCACACACATACAGTACAGACAATTTAGCCCTACCCATTTCACCTGTACTGCATGTCTTTGGACTGTGGGAGAAACCAGAGCACCTGGAGGAAACCCACGCGAACACAGGGAGAACATGCAAACTCCACACAGAAAGTCCAACTGACCCAGCCGAGGCTTGAACCAGCGATCATCTTGCTATGAGGTGACAGCACTACCTACTGTGTCACTGTGTCACCCTACCTGTAAGATACATACAGTAGATTGTCAGCTTTAAGCTGCAGTCACACTGGACTTTTCTCCCCTTAGACTTCCATTCAAACGCACACAAATGCGTCAGACTGGAAATGCAAGTTCGTGCGTCAAGTTTCGCAGTTCACTGCATTACAAAGTTCAAGCTTGGTGAATGATAACCTGCAAAATCACATCACTTGACTGTTTGAGACCAATCAAAGAGCAAAACATTACCTCTCTGGACAGGAATTTAAAACATGAATAAATCGCTCGCTTTTTTAATGTCTAATCATTAGTCATTCAATCCCGCCCCTTTTCGCAGCGCCGTACTACAGAATTTTGCATGCACAAACTCTAGTGTGACTGCAGCATTTATTTAAGGGTATTTAAATCCAAATCAGCTGAACGCTGTAGGAATTACAACAGTTTGCAAATGTGCCTCCCACTTGTTAAGGGACCAAAAGTAATTGGACAATTGGCTTTTCAGCTGTTCCATGTCCAGGTGTGTGTTATTCCCTCATTATCCCAATTACAATGAGCAGATAAAAGGTCTAGAGTTCATTTCAAGTGTGTTATTTGCTTTTGGAATCTGTTGCTGTTAACTCTCAAGATGAGATCCAAAGAGCTGTCACTGTTAGTGAAACAATCCATCATTATGCTGAATAAACAAAACAAACCCATCAGAGAGATTGAACATTGAACATGTCTCAATATTTATGGACATGACTGTATATTACTTATGAGCTTGATGTTGCTGTTTTCAAAGATTCCTGTATTGGGTGTTTACATGGACACACTAACACAGTGTTTTTTTTGTTGTTGTTTGTTTTGTTTTTTAAAACATACATTTTAAAATATATATATTTTTAAGTTATGCATTTTTAGTTCCCAAGAAACCGTTGACATGCAAATGAACAGGGTAATTCTTGGCTAAAAGGTTGTTCTGTAAATGTGCCCTAAAACTTTAGGATAATTAAAGTTTTTTTTAGGATAATAATATAATAACATTTAATGCTCATGTTACTGACATACTTGACTACAGATTGCATTGAATGAGCAATCAGAATCAAGCATTTAAGAGTGCTTTATAATGAAAACTAAAAACACCTCTTTTTTCCTCTCTTGCTGTTCAACCACAGAGAATCATAAAGAAAAAAGGTCAATTTTTCCACTCTGTCTTCTGACGTATATATATTTATAGAAGGCCATAACAGCCATAATCACTGCCACGTTAATGTACTTGCGTGTGTTTGTGAAGCACATGGCTCCGGCTGCTGGCTCTGCGCTCCAATGTGTCTCAACGGGAGGCCACTAAACCACCTGCAACCTTAATTTATTGTGCCAGTAATTTTCTGTGCTTCATGCTGGCCTCAGATACAGTCTGTGCCTAACCTATAAACTTATAAAGAAAATGAAAGAGAAAAGAGGGAGACAGCTATGCATATGTCTGTGATTCAAATAACATGGCTCAAGCGCATTTAGAAACTGTGCTTTTTCTCACTCCTAATTAAGGGTGAAATTCAAAATGGCACTATGTGACCCAGCGTGATGTGTGAACTTGCTTTGCACTGGAAGAAACTAGGGAAACCTGGAATGGTTCACTTGTTTGTAAAAGTGTTGTGCTTTTTTTAACGGAATAGTTTATTAAAAAGTGTACATGCACCAACAGACCAGCTTGAATTTATATTTTTTTTTCTCTGAAAGCATTTGAGAATTTCCTTGGCTGTGTTTTGGATCATTGTTTTGCTGAAAGTCCATGCTGATATAATAATAATAATAATAATAATAATAATAATAATAATAATAATAATAATAATAATAATAATAATAATAATAATAATTCCTTACGGGGCAGCACGGTGGCTCAGTTGGTAGCACAATCGCCTAACAGCAAGAAGGTCACCAGATTAATAAAGGGACTAAGCCAAGAAGAAAATGAATGAATGAATGAATTATTACTTACACTTATTTAGTGCTTTTCTAGACACTAAATGTGCTTTACACATTGAGGTTCATCTCCTCATCCACCACGAGTGTGCAGCATCCACCTGGGTGACGCGACAGCAGACATTTTAGTCAGTCACTTAAGCTTCGGTGGGCGACCATGTGAGAGTTGCAGAGAGCTAGCTGCCAGTATGCCGGCTAATAAAAGGTAGAGGGTTCCTGAAGAACTACTGAGAGATTTTAGCTGCTGTCTGAGCTTTCACTGCCTTTTTACTCCTCCCTTTCTTCATGAGTTTAATACTTTTTCCTGTGTCATTTCATTTTACATTTGTAAACTAATCAATTTTGCAAATTTGGGTTTTTTTGGGGCTGTTACCAACATCCTGTGAAAGTTTCAAGTCCACAGTACCTTTAGAAATGTGTTTTCTGGGAAAAATGGTGATGTTCAATACTTAATTTCCCCACTATAGATCTATGACATAAACATTATTTGCTTGTTAGTCTTGATAGATTTTAATCTGTTTTCAGTTTAACGAAATCCTCAAATTGATTGTTAATTTGTCTGCTTTGAATGATGTGAATTTGATCTATTCTTTGAAATGATTTTAAGTTGACAAATTATTGTTGCAGCTAAAGCACTAGCGAAATTCTGATGTGTGGAACTATTGTATGGTATTCTAGGCAATGATGGTAACAACATTATCAACAAAATAAAAACACTGTTGCTTGCAAGTTGTGATCACAAGGGCTAATTCTGTGTCTACACCAGACACAATTGAACTGTAGAAGCCCCTGTAATCAGAGACTCTTAGTGCATTCCAAATGGGCTTTATTGCCCTCTGAATGCCATTTTGGACTGAAAACAATCATGGTCGCCGTATTGAAGTATCGTTCCTTGCAACTTCGATGAGCCCTTTGGAATGAACAATTTTGAAGGGTACAACTGATGAACACTTCAAGCACCCATGATGGAAGTTGTTGAAGAATGATAACTGGAGGTTGGAAGTTCGACTTAGCTATTAATGTTTGTATAGTATTTTTATAGGATACTACAATAATTCTGTGCGTTATTCATTAATTCAGGGGTCACCACAGCGGAATGAATTATTCCAGCATATGTTTTATGCAGCAGTTGCTCTTCCAGCTGCAACCTAGTACTGGGAAACACCCATACACTCTCACATTCACACACATACTCATACACTACAGCCAATTTTGTTTACCAAAATCACCTATAGCACATGTCTTTGGAATGTGGAGGAACCAGAGGAAACCCACACAGGGAGAACATGCAAACTCCACACAGAAATGCCAAGTGGCCCAGCCGGGACTCGAACCAGCGACCTTCTTGCTGAGAGGCGACAGTGTTAACCACTGAGCCACCGTGCTGCCCCTACTGTGCATTATAAAAAATTATTATAAAGTACATTTTCATTATAAATGCATACAAACAATAATAATACATAAAAAAATAAATAAATAAATACCTTGATCATATCCTTAAGATTTTTTTGACCACTACAGTACATCAACCTTCAACCCTTCAAAGCTGTCACTCCAGAGGGTAACTCTTTAAAGGGATTAGGGCATCGAGATTATCCATTCTGAATGGAACTCAGTGATGTGGTGCGACTGTAGCCCATCCTATTTCAGAGGAGCTCAAAGCACTACAAGTCCCCTTGTCATGTCTAGTAGACGGCTTCCATCTGTTCCAATGCAGCATGTTCAGTGTATATATGGTGTAAGAATCTGCAACAAAACAACACAACACATAAAGCCACCTTCCTGGGCTCTAGTAAAGAACTGTTTGTTTTAGGGATAATTATTATGTTTTATATGCAAGGCATAATGGGCCTTTTAATTGTTTTGTATTTTGAAAAGGTTTCTTCACAATATTTCAAGATGTTATTGAATTTCACTTTTGCGCATTTATTTATTTATTTATTTATTTTTTTTTTATTATTATTTTTTTTATTATTTATTTATTCATTCATTCATTCATTCATTCATTCATTCATTCATTTTCTTTTCGGCTTAGTCCCTTTATTAATCTGGGGTCGCCACAGTGGAATGAACCGCCAACTTATCCAGCATTTGTTTTATGCAGCGGATGCCCTTCCAGCTGCAACCCATCACTGGGAAACGCGTACACACTTATTCACACACACATACACTACGGACAATTTAGCACTACCCAATTCACCTGTACCACATGTCTTTGGACTGTGGGGGAAACCGGAGCACCCGCAGGAAACCCACACAAACGCAGGGAGAACATACAAACTCCACACAGAAACGAAATTTTGGTAGAGTGATTAGGATGCCGTGATTCAACCTAGGAGGGAAGACAGGGTTATAAGGATTGTTAATTGGAAGCAAGGAAATAGAGGACGGAAGGGTGGGTTCAAGAGAATGAGAAGAACAGTGCTAGAGGGCTGGTCAGCCTTAAATAAGTTTTAATGAGTAGGTGATTGTATAAGGAGCCAAAGTGAGGTATGGTCCCGCTGCCGAACTTTTGTTATCAAGTTAACTCCATTATAGAGCAAAAAATACTATGGAGGTCAATGGTGATCCACAAATTGATATCAAATCAAATAGAATCAAACCCTATAAATATTAATCTAGTAAGATATAAAATTGACTGAAATACCCAACGGTTGCAGCATCCATACTAACTATAATATTAATTATAAGCCCATTCTTCAGTTTTGTCATGATCTGCCACTTTTAAAAGCTGGAGCTCTTAAAAGCACGATGCATTCTGATGGGCTGTTGGTGTGTTTATTGTTCTTCTTCATTGCAATATCTTTAAATTTATATATGTCTTTAACCATGTCTTTATCACCTTATTGATATTGTGTAAGATTCTATTCTATTGGCTCGGTGATGGAATCTGATGAATGGTCGAAGGTTAAATGCGTGTAAGCCTTTTCTAGAGCTTCAAAAAAGAATTAGGTTATTTATTAGAATTTATTAAATTTGATTTCAGCTCGGAATTCAATCTGACTCCAATTTTAAGTGACTGTCAAATTTATACTGTATTTCTAATTAGGTATGGGTCACATGTGTCGTTCATGAATCAATTTAGTGTTTTGATTTATATCTGATCCAACTCTTCAGTTATACGTTCATTAGGGACCCAATGGCGCACAGAGTTTTCACGACCCGAGGTTTACGTGTTTCTCACGGAAAGGATCTCGACATTCTGAAGTTAGTCAGAGGATTCAGGGTCAACTAATACCCAATTAGTCTGGCTGCCTCCTGCTCATTCGTACTAAAAGTGTAGTTAATTTAGTCATTTCCATACAACTTGCTAAATCATCGATAACCAGAAATCGAATAGTCTCTGAGCTGAAGTGCTGACTGCTCCAAACTGTGTCGTGCAATTAGTTTGTATGCAGATCAAGGAAGCACCAACCTCGACATAATCTACTGGATATAAAAGAATTCAGGAGAATTCAGAATGCATCAAAATTTAACACTTGATTTATCAGATTATAGTGTATCATGCCAATTACAGAATCAAACAATAAAAACAAATTCAGAAGTAAATACACAACATCAATTACTCAAAGATAAATTTAAGAGTATAGGTGGAAGTCCAAATTATACATAGTGTTGAGCTTGAGAGCTCTACACTACAGGCCGGTCTAGATTCAGACTTATGACCCTGAGACATTTCTTCTTTCTCCCTTATATACCCTATGAGAGCAATGAATGGTTATTTTGTCAAAGTTTACCAGTGATGTAAAGATTTACTCATCTAAAGATAGAGAACAAAACTTTGTTATCATTCACACCTGAGAATGTATCAATACCATAGGGGAAGAAAAGCTAAGGAAAGAGAGCAAGAATGTGTCATATCTTGGGCTTAAAGAGATTTTGTTGCTGGCACATTTAAGTCTGAGTAAAATCCATCCATACACTAGTAAATGTGCCTTAAAGGGGTAGTTCACCCAAAAAATGAAAATTTTGCCATTATTTACTGACCCTTCACTTCTTTAAAAGTTTGAGTTTTTTATTTTTATATTTTTGTTCTGTTCGACACAAAATACGATATTTTGATGAATTATAGAAACCTGTAACCGCTGACATCCACAGTAGGAAAGCAAAGCAACTAAAGGAAAAAGAAAAAACAAAATACAAAACAAGAAGATCTCATAAATATTCACGCTGTGAAAGTATATAGGCTGTCAGCACGAATAAATATCATATAAGTAAGTCACTTTGGACATATCTGCTAAATGACAATGTAAATGTAAATATGTTTCTTCAGAAGCAACGTGGAAGCTCTGTGTGAGGAGCGAACTGAAATTAATGTCATTAATCACTGACAGTTGTACGTCTGCATATTCAAGCAGGTTGAGAAACAGATGAACCAGCGAGCGTTTGGTGTCACCACAGAAAATGACAAATATATTGGAGAGGTAAGCTGCACCGTGGCATTTTTCAAGTATCTTGCTAATGATAGATGTCAAAATACCCTCATGTTATTATCTGATAGCATCACAACTACGTGCTACTCTTTTCTGAGAAATGTACAGTCTTTGAGCTTTATATACAGATAAGGCATTTCATCTTAAACCAATGTATGTTTCCCCTCATCCAGTGATGATTGACAGTCACACTTCACATAGCCTGAGGTAATTTTCTCCTGTCTGTGCTCTTGGTGTGTGTTTGATATGATAATATCCAGCTAATGCCGTTAAGGGCTCATATTTTATGGCTGAAATCTGGACTCCTGAAAAATCACAAAAACCAGAGAGTATAAGAACATTGAATAATGACTAGATTCCTACTATCTGTTTTTGCACATTTTGTCTTCGAGTAGCTCGCGACATTTACAATGAGTATGTTTAAATGAACAGCAGTAATCAAATTTTAATATGATTAAGACAATACTCTGATTAAGAGTCGACCATGTGAATATATCGATTTTTGACTAATTGAATCCAATTGAGGTCATAATTGAACTAAACATAAATTGAATTAAGACATGTGGAGTATGTCAATTGAAGTTCAATACAGACATGTAAACACATTAATCAAACTATTACCGTCAAGTACTTTTCATCGCATTTTGCAGCAGTATAGTCTATACCAGGGGTTCTTAACCTTTTTCACTTCTGGGGCCACATCTTTCTCCAATAAATTATTGAAGGCCCACCTGTCTGACATTTTTTCTAAAATGTTTGTATGAAATGACATATATATAACATACATTTGGTGTGCTTTCTATTATTTTCTATAATCAGCATTTTATAAAAAAAATATATATATATATATATAAACAACAGTTCTGTCTAGTTCTTGAATCTGGTTGGCTGATAACCGTGCAATATTTTGCCAGTAACATCACACAAAGGCCTCTTCACTCTTCACTGTGTATTACTCCGCCCACATACAGCCAGCAACAAGCAGAGACGCTACAGTTTGACAAATATTACTGTTATTAGACAACAAAATGGTCGAGAATATAGTTGTTTAGATTGCAACTATGCAGTTTATTTGTAAGAATAGTGCCTATTTTAAAATATTGACAATTTCTGAGAGAGCTCGTCGGCGGCCAAAGACGGTTGACGTCTATCCAGAAGATGGTGCCAGGACCGCAAAATAAGTTCTTATTTAGTTTGTTTTCTTGAGCGCGAATAAGAAGCTGAAAAACGGAAGCTACTGTTGTATAAACGCCTGCGGCCTCGTGCCAACGCACGCCTCACACCAGTGCTGATATACAGCCATATCGCACTGCTACTCGTGTGATATTGATCATACATATAAAATGTAAAATTTTTAATATTTAAATAAAAACATAAACCAATTCAAAGAGAACCACTGAATATAAAATACAGTAAAACAGACTAAATCAGTTGAAACGCGTTGATCTGATGGCGGTTGAATTTGCAGCTGGATATTATTGGGCGATCGCTGACAGCAACAGTGAACAGCTCTGCCAGAGCGCCTCTGAAGATCATTCATTCATTCATTCATTTTCTTTTCAGCTTAGTCCCTTTATTAATCCGGGGTCGCCACAGCCTAATGAACCGTCAACTTATCCAGCACGTTTTACGAAGCGGATGCACTGCAACCCAACTGACCCAGCCGAGGCTGGAACCAGCGACCTTCTTGCTGTGAGGCCACAGCACTACCTACTGCACCACTGCCTCGCCGTCTGAAGATCATATGCAAGTTTATTTTACATTCCATGGCAGAAACACCATTTGAGCCTCGCTAGATTCTCCTGTATGGGCACGCGTTCATTATAAAACACTCACAGGACATTTATTTGGATAACTATGCGCGTATATTAAATAGTTTACACAAAAATACACAGAGAATTTCACCTTCACTTCACGCATAGTTTGTTTATGAACAGACTTGAGGCTGTTTTTGCGCAGATTTTTAATTAATCAATCTGAGAAAAGGAGAAAGCGCATTACTTCGATTATTTTAATATAGTGTATTAACAATGAAATCCAAAAATGATAGTATAATATTGAGAGTTAACTTTAAGCTATCTCGCGGCCCACCTCCAGGATCGCTGAGGCCCACCAGTTGAGAATACCTGGTCTCTACACACATGGCTGTTTGACACTTTTCTCTGCACCTACTGAGTCAGTGAAGGACCACAGACAATTTCACCATGAAATGTGGAATTTTTTTCTTCCATTCAGCGTGCGGTATCAAATTTCATTAAAACAACACTCTTCCAGCGGTTCATACTCGCACACAATATCTCGTTTGTCATGGCGGGCATGCATGAAATGTTTCTAAGTGAAAGTTCCAAGCTGCAGTTAAGGTGACAAATTACAAATGAAACACCTTAATAATATTATTGTCTTATTCAGATTAAGGCAAATGATTTGATTACTGATGTCTATCCCAGCAGGCACAGAATATCACCATGACGTCAGATTGACATTGTACCCTAACATCGTGGTACGTTGGAAATGAAAATCGAGTATATCCAACGTCGGACAGATGTTGCATTTTGGTTACTTTTCAACGCAAACCAAAAATATCAACGTCATTACATCTTGATGTTGTGTGGACGTTACAAATATGGCATCTATCAGACGTTGGATTTTGGTTGCCATACCTGACAAATAAATGTCATTATTTGACGTCAATATGACGTTGGTTTAAGATATTGGCTCGACTTAGATTTTGGTCACTTTCCAACACAACCTAAAATCAACAAAATATCAATGTCATTATTGGATGTCAAAATAAAATTGTCCTTAGACACTGGTGACCTAAATCTAACCTAATATGAACATCTTATGATGTTGTGTGTCTGCTGGGATGTAAATGTTGTTAATATGAAGAATTGAGGTGTAAAAACTACTTGCAGTATGTCAAATTGTCTAGTCAAATTGTTAGCAGAGTAAAAAAAAAATAAAATAAAAAAAGAATTGTACCCAAGTATGTAAAGATGCACTGTACAACTGATACAAAGTATAACTGACGTAGCTGACTTTTCAATATCGATTGTTAAGTCATTACGTATGGAATACCAATGATATCTCATGGCAATTTGTACTTTCTTTATTTAGTGGCTAATTCCTATGAATTCATACAATCTCATTCGCACAATTTAGTACGATTTACTTATCCCTCAATGACTGTTGGGTTTAGGGGTGGGGTTTGCTGCCACGCCCCCTTTTTAAATTTTTACATTTTTTTTATGACTGAATTCATACGAATTTGTACCAATTAGCCTCTAAATGACAAAATGTAAAATACTTACATTTCCTCGTGAAATCAGGCTGGGAATACTGTTTCCGGGTCCAAGCTGCTACATAAAATATTATTTTATGACCCCTTTTTAGGCAAATAACACAAAGTCATTGTTTTAATAAAATCATGGTGTACACAACAGTCTCTAGATTTCACAGGCATCAATATAATAGCCATCTGATATTAGGCATGGTTCTATATATTGCGATCATGATTTCGAAAGTATTTACAGTGCTTTGTAAACATTTATTATTACAATTAGTTGAGCCTCCATGCATAGTTCGATAGATTGCTAGAAGCTGCTTCTCGTGACGTCAGACTTAATTTAGTTATAAGCTAATAGTTGTTTAAAACAGACTTTCAACACTTTATTTCATCTTCAGCAATGACTATAATTAGAAAGCATTCCTGTAAGTCAAAGACAGTGTTGTTCTGACTCAAATAATGTCTCTTCACAAGAGGCAGTGACCTTGGTTGTGTCCAAATGCAGTTTTTACACTGAAATGATGCAGTGTTGCCTGATATTGCTGCAAAAAAAAAAAAAAAAAAAAAGCAACCCTGCCCCTGCAACCCACTACAATGCAACAAAATGCATGAATTGTTAACCATAATCTATCTTCCCACATTATTAAACCACTAATAATATTATTATAGCTGCTACTATCTATCTATCTATCTATCTATCTATCTATCTATCTATCTATCTATCTATCTATCTATCTATCTATCTATCTATCTATCTATCTATCTATCTATCTATCTATCTATCTATTTCTTATTATTATGTCAATTATGAATATACATTCGATTATTTATTATTTATTATTTATATTAATACTGACCTCACTAAACTTTAAATGAACCTTCACCATGTTCTATTTTCATCCATTTAAAAGTAAAGTATCCATCCAATAGCGAATGAATATATTGGACTGACTCTAGGAGGAGATTAGATCTTCTCTGCCGCTCTTTAATGCTGAATCTCTGTATGTCAGAGGGGGCTCAAAGCTCTTTTGTGTGTCCGGCTTTCAGTTGCACTGGCTCGCAATTGAATCTCCAATCTGGCCACAAGGGGGCAGAATATCTCTCTAAATGCTCAAGCTGCTCTCAAAAGCATTTCTCATCAAACAAACGTCTGTTATTTGCTGCTGATGGACAACCTGTCCCAAACAGTCAAGACGAGTCTCTAATTAGAGACTTTGTAGAGGATCGGTGATTCAGTCTCAGAAAGATTTTAATTGCTGCCATGTTGGTGGTTTTAGAAGCAGATGTGGCCGTAGCCAGGGTTTCAAAATTAGTTGAGGCCTGGGGGTTGTTAAGAAGTGTGCAATAATAATAGCTACGAATGCATTTTTTTTTTTTACAAGTGTTTGAATGATACATGAGAATACATGTATTATATGAATATTTGATGAAGGTTTATTCATTTTAGCATGACTTTGGTTGGCTTACTTCTAAACTTCCTGGGATTCTTTGGTATTTTAAAAATTCCATCACACTATCATCATGTAAAGGTATTTTCCAATATTTCTCCCATATTTTTAATCTTTCTATGAAGGGTGGCAATTAACATCACAAAGCCGTACCTCCCTATTCGCAAACCACACCGCCGAACCACAAGGGGACGCCCCTTGCTCTTAAACGTGAATCTGTTCATTGTCATTTATTTAGGTGTGAACACACTGAAATAAATTTAAAAATGGCAGGATTCCCTTCCTTTCCATTACAGGTGATGTCCCCCCTGCGATGTAATCCTCCAGTCAGTTCATGTATCGGTGCATGACTATCAGACGAGCTCCATAGTGATGAGCATAGATGCTGTTTCCCACATGTTCCACTGCTTGTAGTAAGTGTCGTTGTTAATAAATGCATGTTTTGATAACTACTGCAATCCAATGCATCTCTTTAGTACAGTAAAAACATAACAATATCAAGGGTGTCAAACTCAGTTCCTGTAGGGCCGCAACTCTACACAGTTTAGTTCCAACCCTGCTCCAACACACTTACCCTTAGGTTTCAAACAAGCCCAAAAGATTTATTTAGCTTGATAAGGTGTGTTTAATTAGGGTTGGAACTAAACTGCACAGAGCTGTTGGGGTAAGTCTAGGCGGGATACAGCTGTGGATATCAATATAGCATCATTTTTGTGACGTTTGGGTTTAGGGTTGGGGTGGGGATAGGCGTTAATAAAAATACAATCTATTGGGAATTTAATAAATAATAAAAATAATATTAGGTACAACTCCTTTTTTTTCATTACTGTGACGGTTAGGGTATAGGTAAATGTTTATAAAATACAATAAATGGGAAATTTAATAAATAATAAAAATAATTCTTGTTAACTTCCGGCGGCAACCGTATCTCATCTAGCAACAACCGAGCTGCGGCCCTCCAGGAGTTTGACACCTGTGCTTCATATGAACTTGTGAGTGAGTGATATAAATTTGTTCAGAATTGAACATATTTTAATAATTTAAAACATTTGGTTATATATATATATGTATATATATATGTATATATATATGTATGTACAGAGGTCCAGATCTCAGTGACATCATATCTGGCAATGGGCCTGGGAGCAGATTCATTGCTTGACTAATGCTGACCGTGTATACACACAACATCTCACTTGCAGATGTTCATGCAAACCCATTAACTTGCTAATGCTAAAAGGGCACAAATGTATTCATTGAAGCCCACTGACCACTCTAGAAGCCCCCTACACACTAGCAGATCATGCCATGTCAAGCTAATGACATTAGAGGACAGAAAACATCAAAGAGATTCATTTCTTCCCTGAGTGAGCACACAGCGCTGAACACTTCACACGGTGACTCAACGTTTCTGCTGCTTCAAGTGCTCTGGAAATCAGAGAGTTCTGCTAATAATTCCCTCAAGCTCTTATAAACTACCGGTGCTCTTTGTAGTACCTGATGACAAGACCTCACTAGACAAACACTGTTAGTCTTACCTGCTGGGATTATTGACATTTAGACAATTTCATCAATCAATGTAGCTTCAGTTTTCTGTATTTATTTATATATTATTAAAATTTGAAATAATAATTTTTTTATTTATTTAGATTTATTTTTATTTAATTTGAGTAATTGTGTAAATTGTTTAAAATTAATCAAATCCTGTCAGAAAATTGCACATTTAAAAATATAGATCGATCAGCAAAATGTTATTATTATTATTCTTTTTTTCTTTACCTTCTTTTATTTATTTATTTATTTATTTAAGTAATTTTGTAAATTTTTTGATTAATCAAATCCTGTCAGAAAATTACACATTTAAAAATATAGATCAATCAGTAAAATTATTATTATTATTATTATTATTATTATTATTATTATTGCTATTATTTTTATTTTAAATTTTATTTATTTATATTTTATTTAAATATTTTTAATTGATTATGATTGATCAAAAATCATATTAGAAAATTTTATAATTAAAAATATAGATCGATTAGCAAAAAAAGCTGTATTTTTACTAATAAATAGACTTTACTTTATCTATATACAGTGCATCCGGAAAGTATTCATAGCGCTTCACTTTTTCCACATTTCTTTTTTTATGTTACAGCCTTATCCCAAAATGGATTAAATTCATTTATTTCCTCAACATCCTCCACATAATGCCCCATTTCACGAGTTCACACTTGCAATAGTTTCAGAATAAAGCATATTTGGCTAGCTGTCCGGGGAGAGGGCCCTGAGCTCGGGGAAGACACCCAAACTCGAGTTATTCCTCTTATCAGGAAACAGAGAGGAATTGGGATTCGAGCGAAGTATCTAGCCCGGCCCCAGAACACTCCCCCGGGATTGTAATGCTAAAGAGGTGTGGTGACGGAGTGGTGGAGGGATGCTAAAGTCGTAAGATGCTGCAGGTAAGACAGCTTTGGTATATATAGAGGTTTGGTCAAGAACTGATTGGATAATAGAATAATTGTCAATGATGTATTTGATACTGAAACTTCTGCGCGTGCTCCTCCTGAAATTTGTTTATAAAACATCACAATGTAAATTTTTTTTATTGTTGCAAATTTATAAAAAATAAAAAACCTGAAAAATCACATGTACATAAGTATTCACAGCCTTTGCTCAATACTTTGTTGATGCACCTTTGGCAGCAATTACAGCCACAAGTCTTTTTGAATATGATGCCACAAGCTTGGCGCACACACACCTGTCTTTGGGGATTTTTGCTCATTCCTCTTTGCAGTACCTCTCAAGCTCTATCAGGTTGGATGGGAAGCGATGGTGTACAGCCATTTTCAAATCTCTCCAGAAATGTTCAATAGGATTTAGGTCTGGGCTCTGGCTGGGCTACTCAAGGACATTCACCGAGTTGTTGTAAAGCCACTCTATTGATATTTTGGAGGTGTACTGTAGGTCATTGTCCTGCTGGAAGATGAACCGTCGCCCCAGTCTGAGGTCAAGAGGACTCTGAAGCAGGTTTTCATTCAGGATGATCTTTCCCTCTATCCTGACTAGTCTTCCAGTTCCTGCTGCTGTAAAACATCCCCACAGCATGATGCTCCCACCACCATGCTTCACTGTAGGGATGGTATTAGCCTGGTGATGAGCGGTGCCTGGTTTTCACCAAACGTAACGCCTAGCATTAGCTCCAAAGAGTTCAATTGTTAGTCTTATCAGACCAGAGAATTTTGTTTCTTATGGTCTGAGAATCCTTCAGATGCCTTTTGGCAAATTCCAGGTGGGGAGTGGCTTCCGTCTGGCCACTCTACCATACAGACTTGATTGATGGACTGCTGCACAGATGGTTGTCCTCCTGTATGGTTCCCCTCTCTCCACAGAAGAACGCTGGAGCTCAGACAGAGTGACCATGGGGTTATTGATCACCTCCCTGACTAAGACTCTTTTCCCCCGATTACCCAGCTTAAATGGCCGGCCAGCTCTAGGAAGAGATCTGGGGTTCCAAACATCTTCCACTTACGGATGATGGAGGCCACTGTGCTCATTGGAACTTTCAGAGCAGTAGAAATTTTTCTGTAACCTTCCCCAGCCTTGTGCCTCGAAACAATCCTGTCTCAGAGGTCTACAGACAATTCCTTTGTCTTCATACTTGGTTTGTGCTTTGACATGCCTTTTCAAGTCATGTCCAATCAACTGAATTTACCACAGGTGAACTCCAATTAAGCTGCTGAAACATCTCAAGAATGATCAGTGGAAACAGAATGCACCTGAGCTCAATTTAGAGCTTCAAGGCAAAGGCTGTGAATACTGATGTACATGTGATTTTTCAACAAATAAAAAAATATTTTTTCACATTGTCATTATGGGGCATTGTGTGTAGAAATTTGAGGAAATAAATTATTTCAATCCCTTTTGGAAGAAGGCTATAACATAAAAAATAAGGAAAAAGTGAAGCGCTATGAATACTTTATAGATGCACTGTAGATATATATAAGTTTTGTATTGTTTAAAAAAATTACCTTTTTAAATATATATCAAAATATACCAAAATTCTGTTATATTTTGATTATTTAATGGTCTATAGTGAGAATCATATTTTACCACAATATAATATTTTAAAATGGATAATGACCTTGCATTGCAAATATCTTTATAACATTAAAATATCTTCATTAACCAACATTTTTTTTATTACAAAATATATATGCGTGCCTATATGAGTATGTTTATTTTATTTGCAAAAGTACCTGCATCAAATCTTTTCTCAAGAGCCTTCCTGCCATTTTACTTCCTCTGAACTCCATGAATCGAAACTTCTCTCCGAGTCTGTAAGGTTATGCCAAAGCTAACATGCATCCGGGGAATCCAATGACCTTTCCCTGACCATTTATTCATTGGAATGAGCCTCATAAAAGCAGATAGCGGCAGAAACATGGCAGAGAGGTGCTAAAAATGTCAGCCTTTAGAGTGAATTTTGTCTCCTTGCTGGTCAGTTTCTCCAAACTTTAGCCGGGTAATGATTTTTGGAAGGTAGACTGCTGTGTTTGGACCAGAGGGGTGCGAGGGAGATCAGGAGGTGCGTCATGGGAGGTGATTGCTAACTTTTCCTCTCATTATTTACTGCTCTGTTTTTTTGCTCTCTTATAGAATAACAGCTTTGAACTTTCACTTTAGGACAGGCTATAAAGCCAGAGTGCAGATTTTATGCTATTCATAACTTTGGACCAGCTTTGATACCATTCCTGTGGCTCACAATGGGTATGAAAAGAAACTCGCCATGCATCACATTATATAACAGCTTTATGTCCTAATTGTCTTTTTTTTTTTTTTTTCGTTTTTTTCTAGGATTTTTCTTTCTTTCCTACTATAAAAAATGATGTCACAAAGTCATGACAACAATTGTTTGCATGCTACTTAAACTTACCCTATTGAGTTAATTAGGTTTTACCATTTAACTTAATATTTTAAGTCAGTCTTTAAGTTGAGATGACTAGAAAAGTTAAAATGACTCAATTAAAAAATATCGCAGCTAGATATTTTACATTTATTGCTGTCATGGTCAAAATTAACTTGTATTGTTTATAATTTTAATTTTTTAGTTTAAAACAAATACAAAATCTAAACTTTTATTGAAATAAATAATTACAAATCTGGGGGGGGGGGGTCTTAACATTAAATGTTTTCTCCATTACACGTAGGTCACATTTACTGGCACCCTTTCAATCAATATTTTTTAAAACCTCAGTTTTCCCAAAACCTGGAACAAGATTTTCAGATTGTTCAGGTCAGTGGAGTGGGATGGCCATGCCAGAACTTTACTACATTAGGACAGGCTATATAAAGCCAGAGTGCAGATTTTATGCTATTTATAACTTTGGGCCAGCTTTGATGCCATTGTGGCTCACAATGAGAATGAAAAGAATCTCGCCATGCATCACATTATATAACAGCTTTATGTCCTAATTGTCTTTTTTCCCTATTATCTTTCTTTTCTTGTATACCGAAAACATACACATTGAAAAAAATGATATGACAAAAACATCATGACAACAAATGTTTTCATGCTACTTAAACTTACTAAGTTAATTAGGTTTTAACATTTAACTTAATATTTTAAGTCTTACTGATGTAAGTTGAGATGACTAGAAAAGTTAAGTTGACTCAAAACATTTAAAGCAGCACGAATGTTTGACATTGATTGCTGTCAGGGCCAAAATTAACTTGTGTTGTTTATATAAAACAATATACAAAATCTAAACTTTCACTGAAAAAAATAATTGAAAATGGGGTGAAAAATCAACATGAAATAAATATTGGTTTTCCTGTTACTTAAACTTACCCTATTGAGTTAATTAGGTTTTACCATTTATCTTAACATTTTAGTTAGTCTTGGTAATGTAAGTTGAGATGACTAGAAAAGTTATGTTGACTCAAAAAGCTTAAGGCAGCAAGAATGTTTCACATTGATTGCTGTGGTCAAAATGAACTTGTGTTGTTTATATTTGTAATTTACTATTTAAAAAAATATACAAAATTGAAACTCTCATTGAAATAAATAATTGAAAATGTGGGTGAAAACTCAACATAATTTAAATGATTTCTCCAATTTATGTAGGTCACAATTATTGGCAGCCTTGCAATCAATATATATTTTTTTAAACCTTCATTTGTCTAAAACCTGGAAAGAGATGTGGCTCTGCTGCATGTTTATGATTTTTAATCATCAGTTCAGCTCTCATTTCCTATAGGGTTCAGGTCAGTGGACAGCCCATGCCAGAACTTTACTAAAGTGCTCAGTGATTCATTTTTGTAGATTTTTGATATTTGTTTTGAACCACTGTCATTATGTATGATCAAACCATGGCCTATAAGGCATCTATCATAAACATTGAGTATTTATATATATATATATATATATATATATATATATATATATATATATATATATATATATATATATATATATATATATAATTTTTTGTATTATTTATTTATTTTTTTTTTTTTATTTTTTTTTTTAATTATTTATTTTTTGTATTATTTTAATCTGGTTTTATACTTAAATTGGCACCTATTATATCTAAACAACATGTCAGGATGTCTGGAGGAAAAAATGAAATTGAAGATCCTGACATTTTTTAGCTCTTATTTTATTCATTTATTTTTTTTAAATAGTTTTATATGATCATCGACACTATGCTGTTTGAAGGTCCTGTGACAACTGTCTACTGAATATGGGGTATGAATATCCTGGTGTGCTGAGGGAATAAAAAAAAATAATACAATGAAATATACTATGGTGGCAATAATTTTGACCAGTTATGTGTATTAGAGCAAAGCAATTCCTATTAATATTTTGATTGTTTTTATTTCAATGAAAGGTTTGTTTATCCTTTTTATCTTTTACTAAAAATGTGAAAAATCCAAAGAAGATTTATTTTCCCAGCATACTTTTCTCATATTTATAAAAGGTGCCAATCATTTTGATATAGACTGCATCTGATGAAATGATCAACAGAAGCCTTGCAGTTACCCTATGTACATAGCGTATAAGGTATGTTTTGGAGACATTCATGCTAGCTTGATCGTATAGCTTCACTGGAAAGTGTTTGTTTACCTTTTTTATGATGCATTTAGCAGAGAATGCTGAAGTGATTTGACTGTTTGGCTGTCCTCAAACATAATTCTGTTAAATATAAACCACAATCGCCTCAGAAACTAATATTAAAACTTTATGGCATGATCATATTGATTTAAACCAGTGTTAGCGCTATGCTAACTTCTGAGTTAACCCAATTCTCCAGTTGAAGGCGGTTTTGACTGATGTTTCTCATCATTAGCGTCCTCTCATGGGGCCGGATAAATCGTGTGCATTATGAAATCCATGCAGAGAACGAACCTAATCAGAATGTATTTCAGATTTAATTTTATGAGGTAAAATATTATTCTCCATTTGTGTCTCATTTTGTCATATTAAGCAGGCGCGATAGCTAAAACGGATTGACTTCAATTAGAGGGACGGGATACAAATGTTCAGCAAAATGGTTAATAGAAGAACAAAATGTATTAGGGATCATTATGACATAAATATGCCACCTCTTCAAAGTCTTTTGTCTGAAAAGTGTTATCTAGTTAGTAGCATATATGACATCTAGAACTGAACCCAGCAGTGCAGTAATCATGGCTGCTGTACAAACGAATAAGGCAAAGCAGAGTCATATATATATAGATATATATATATATATATATATATATATATATATATATATATATATATATATATTATGAGTTGTTAAGGATGTCATAAAGGTTTGTAAAAAAAAAAGATAATTAAAAGGTAATAATTTTTTTTTTTAATTTTAGCATAATTTAATTTAATTTTAGTAACATATATGTTCAATTGGTATATTTTGTTGATGTAGTCAGAGTTTTAATTACCTGCATTTCGGTAGCAATTTGACAGTTTTATATTCAATAATGCAATGAATTGATGAATTTTAGCTCATTTTCATTTCTGTTTGTTTTGTACAATATTGACTAATTAAAATGGTAACTATATTTTATTCAAACTGATTGACTGTATGTTAGTAGCTTTACTAGTTCGCCCAAGTGATATAGTAGTGATATACACTCACTGGTCACTTTATTAGATACACTTGTCCAACTGTTCATTAATGCAAATTTCTAAATCAGCCAATCACACGGCAGCATCTCAATGCATTTAGGCATTAGGTCAACATGGTTTTCTGCAGTTTAAAACGAGAATCAGAATGGGGAAGAAAGGTAATTTAAGTAAATTTGAATGTGGCATGGTTATTGGTGCTCGATGGGCTGGTCTGAGTATTTCAGAAACTGCTGATCTACCATCTCTAGGGTTTACAGAGAACGGTCCAGAAAAGAGAAAATATTTAGCGTTCAGTTCTGTGAGCGCAAATGCCTTGTTGATGCCAGAGATCTGAGGAGAATGGCCTGGCTGGTTCGAGCTGACAGAAAGGCAACAGTCACTCAAAAGTAACTCAGAATATCAGAATTTGGCATCAACAACATGAAAGCATCCTGCCTTGTATCATTGGTTCAGGCTGGTAGTGGTGGAGTAATGGAGTGGGGGATTGGCACACTTTTGGCCTAAGTCAACGCCACAGCCTACCTGAGTATTGTTGCTGACCATGTCCATCCCTTTATGACCACAGTGTACCCATCTTCTGATGGCTACTTCCAGCAGGAAAAAGTGCCATGTCATAAAGTGCGAATCATCTCTGACTGGTTTCTTGCACATGAATGAGTTCACTGTACTCAAATGACCTTCCCAATCATCAGATCTGTATCCAATAGAGCACCTTTGGGATGTGGTGGAACGGGAGATTCGCATCATGGATGTGCAGTCAACAAATCTGCAGCAATTGCGTGATTCTATCATGTCAATTTGGACAAAAATCTCTCAGAAATATTTCCATTAACTTGTTAAATCTATGCCACAAAGATTAAGGCAGTTCTGAAGGCAAAATATATGATTGACTATAAATCTGTAAAATTACATTCTGTAGAATGCTATTGTCGTAATAATAATAGTTTAGTATCTACAAACTTAATTACTAATAATCAACTCTTGCATCATATAATAAACTCAAAATCAATCTGATTTAGCTACACCCCTGTTTGTCAGTGAAAGCCAAGGCAAAACATGACACCAGGAGAATACAAAATATGAACACAAGCAAACACTGACAGATGAAAACAGCATCAGCATTCATGCTTTGGGTATTATGGCTACATGGGAGAACAGCAAGCCCTCCTGGGCAGAAAATCCCTCCTTTAGCCTTGCCCTCCTCCAGGAATCCATGGCAGAGCCTGAAGTGTACCTGCAGGCTTATTGGCACTTCTAATCAAGTTAAATATCTTCCAGGCCCTCGAAAAAAAAAAAAAAAAGTAACACATTGCTGATGTTGGATTCGTGCTGAAGTGTAAGTCAGCCAACAGCATCTCGCCTCACAGCAACCAGAAGGCCATTTATGTTCCTTTTGTGTGAGTTGGCTGCAATTAAGGTCTGCTCCATATTGGCAGGTTGACTTACTCTCTCTTAAAGATCCCCTGAAGTACCTTGAAATGCGCAGCTTTGTTCAGGGTGTGACGCAAATACAACTGAAACATGTATGTATGTGGGACATATCCAGTAACTCTGCCCCTTCCCCCATTAAAAAAAAGCCAAAAGCTCTTTATTTATTACACAGTTCTGCCAGTCAGTGTTTTTTGACCCGAAGCACATCCAAATCATGACAGCCACAGTCTATAACAGCAATGCTGCTTCTGTATAGCCATTAAAATACAGTACAGCACTGACTGTAATTCACAAGGGTCCAATATCTGTTGTGTCCATGCTGACTGGCACATTTTATTCTTAGGTTCACATGACATTAACGTAAAACAGGATGTAATTCATTCTAATAGAAAGCATATTTACAGTGTCTGAATGATCTATTCTCTATATAGTAGTCGATTCAAATGTTATCACTCGATTGAATGGACATTATCAGTGGTTATCAGCTGATAGATATGGGCCAGTAGAGGCCTTCTACACCTACTGGTAGGCTCAGAAGGCTGTTATCATTCACGCACATGGTTAATCAGCTATAGATCACATATGGCTGTGGCCGCAAGTTAACGAGAATTATTAATATTATTTATTAAATTTCCCATTAATTGTATTTTATGAGCATCTACCCCTACCCCAACCGTAAACCCAAATGTCACAGTAATCTAAAAACAGATCTGGAGTCTTCTCTATTAGTATAGCTGATTAACCATGTGGATGGATGATAACAGCCTTCTGAGCCTACTAGTAAGCGAAGAAGGCCCCTACTGACCCATATCTATTAGCTGATAACCACTGATAATGGCCATTCAATCGAGTAATAACATTTGAAGCTGATGCATATAGTGCACTTTATGTATCATTCATTATATAGAAAACTGTGTTTAACACAACACTGCCCTATTGCCTGTATGCAATGCGTTTTGCAACATCTGGGCCTGTCATTGATTGGTTACTGTATGTTTTAGAAAGCCAATTTTTTGCATTTCCCTCATCATTGTTATGACTTATAAACTTTATAGAGTTCAGATCAACATTGTGTTTAGCATTGTGTTTAGGTGTGTGATCGAATGCACACTTTCATATGAATAAGTGAATGCTTTAATCTTTGCCTTGTAAGTGTCGGGATTTTTCAGACACTAGAGACAATTGGATTGGTCAGAGGATCTGATGAGAAGCTGAAGTGCGCTGTGATGTCATATAAAATGGTAACACCTGTTCCATGCACTTACTGCAGTAATTGCGATTGAATTATGCATAAATACATGAAACTATTTATAAACTCAACACACAATATAACCCCAACTATATAGTAAGCACATGTAGGCTAATTAAATTATATTACTCAGTAGTTAAATGAATAATTGCATTCTAACTACATCACCTTAAAATAAAGTCCCACGTGGGTGGCCTTAATTAATATGTACTTTCACTAAAGTTAATACTTTGTTACCCTGTACTTTTTGTGTACATGTTTTACATTGTACTGTACTTATGATTGGTTAAAGACTTGCATGTAATTACATTTGTAATTAATTTCCTTAATTATATTTGTAATTACACTGTTATGTAATTATACCATCAAACCTACCCCCAACCCTACCCGTACCCCACCCTAAGAGCACCAGAAGTGTCCTTCAATACATTATAAAGACAGCAAGTGCATTGTATTATTATTATTATTATTATTAATGCACGTACATAGCAGTTAAACCCATGTAAAGTGGAACCAAATAAAAGTCATTCATTCATTTTCTTTTCGGCTTAGTCCCTTTATTAATCCGGGGTCACCACAGCGGAATGAACCGCCAACTTATCCAGCATGTTTTACGCAGCGGATGCCCTTCCAGCCGCAACCCATCTCTGGGAAACATCCACACACACTCATTCACACTGATACACTACGGAAAATTTAGCCTACCCAATTGACCTGTACCACATGTCTTTGGACTATGGGGAAACCGGAGCACCTGGAAGAAACCCACGCGAATGCAGGGAGAACTCCTCACAGAAACATCAACTGACCCAGCCGAGGCTCGAACCAGCAACCTTATTGCTGTGAGGCGACAGCACTACCTACTGCGCCACTGCATCGCCCAAATAAAACTGGAACCTAAAAAAATGTTTTTGCTCTTAGTGAGAAACATTTAGTGTCTTCTAAACTTTAGAAATTGTTGTGTTGCTAAAAAATACCAGTTCACATCACTACCTTTTTTATCTATGGAAAAATATTTAAATATGATGTGGACTGTATTATGCCACTGACTTTAGAGAGTAACGTCTAGAGTCATAGAATGATTTATTTTAGTCATCAACTCTGATGCTGAGCTGAAGCAAGACTCGAGAATTCTCCCCATTATCACACTCACAATCATTCATAGCATTTAGTGCCTCTAATACCTGTTTGGCATTCATAAATCGCCTTCTTTTATTCATTGTGACTAAAACTGATTACTGCAATCTCAGTGTGTGAAAGGCATTTGCTAGAACAGAGTGACAGAGCAAAAATAAAGTCACAATATACTGTAGATAGATTTGATTTGCTAGTTTTTCATGTTTTTTTAACTAAATAATATTTGACAATATGAGGTTGTAAAAAACACTCTTTTATTAAAAGTCAGAGATTTGGAGACTAATGTACAATTAAATACAACATTTCAGGGGGACTTTGTGGTCTATTCAACTTATTCTATCTTATTCTATCTCATCAATTTGGTGGAAACCATCTGACATATTTATTTTTATCTGTGCAATAAATTAAGGATATGTTACATTTGTTTTATCATGTTCATAGCTCTTTTTATTTAATTTGATCTCATTTAGAGTTTGAACTGCAAATTTAAACTCTAAATATTTTATTTGACACTATGGGGGTTGTAAATATAACACTGTTTTAGTAAAAATCAGTGATTGGGAGACTTTTTACTAAAAAAGTGTTATGTACATCTAAAAACAACTTGACACTGTTGTGGTTCTTGTCCTTAAAAAAAAACTTCAGTGTTGATTTCAAGGTGACTTTTTGGTCTGTTCCATATTGGCAGTTCAACTTTCACCTACTTAGCTGTATGTTACAAAACGGACGCTGGACAATGGACATGCAAATACACATGCAGTTTATTAGAGAGAAGTCGTACAGGCAGCAGGAGCAAAACAGGTGCATAAAGGTTATCCAATAAACATAGTCAAAATACAGGCAAAAACTCAGGCTAGGCGGCAAAGAATCAAAATGGAAAACAAGACAAGAATCAAAACACGGCAAAACAAATGGGGAAAATGCTTCGTAAAGTTTGTGGGAGAAACAAGACTCAGCAAAGTATCTGTGCAGGTGAGTGATGTATATATAATCCATGTAATCAGTGAAGATGATCTACAGCTGTGTCTCTGTGAGAGAGTCTGAATTATTGTCAGCTTTGGCAGAAATTGATAGATTCAAAGAGTTATGGGAGTTGTAGTTTGCTAAGAGTACCAGAAGTAATCTCCAGCGGAGAAAACGCAGCTGGCGATAACAACAGTAAGGGTGTAACTATCTGACATTTTTGTTCCTTTAACTGTACTGTAAATTAAGTTAATGTTAGGTTTGTTGTATCATATTTTCAAAGTGCTTTTTATTTACTTTGATCTCATTTAGGGTTTGAACCATTTATTTTGTGTTTTATTTTGAATTAAAATGTTAACCATATTGTATTTTACAATAATTGGTTCTAGTGTAAAAAAAAAAAAAAAAAAAAAACTTCAGTATTGATTTCAAGGAAACTTAATGGTCTGTTCTATATTGGCAGTTCAACTTAATCTCTTTTAGCTGTATGTGTTATGAAGTGGACAATGGACATGGCGATCCACAGGCAGTTTATTAAAGAGAAGTCATGCAGGCAACAGGAGCAAAACAGGAGCATAAAGGTAATCCAATAAACAGTCAAAATACAGGCAAAAGGTCAGGCTAAGCGGCAAAGAATCAAAACGGGAACAAGACAAGAATCAAAACACAGCAAAACAAACGTGAAAAACTCTTTGTAAAGTTTGTGGGAGAAACAAGACTCAGCAAAGTGTCAGTGAAAGCGAGTGGTGTATATATAGTCCATGTAATCAGTGATGAGCTACAGCTGTATTTGTGTGTGAGTGTCCGGATTATTGAGTGCAAAGAGTTCTGGGAGTGGTAGTTTGGTAAGAATACCAGAAGTAATCTCCAGCGGAGAAAACACAGCTGGCGATCACAACAGTACAGTAAGTAAGTAATGTGTATTTATATAGAGCATTCATTGTGTATGGCCATGCACCCAAAGTGCTTTACAATCACGAGGGGGTTCTCCCCACTCCACCACCAGTGTGCAGCATCCACTTGGATGATGTGATGGCAGCCACAGGACAATGGCGCCAGTGCGCTCATCACACACCAGCTATAGATAGAATGGAGAGACAGCGACAGAGCCAATTTGGTGGATGGGGATGATTGGGAGGCCATGATGGGTAAGGGCCAATGGAGGAAATTTGGCTAGGACACCAGGGTTACACCCCTATGCTTTACAAGAAGTGCCATGGGATTTTTTATGACCACAAACAGTCAGGACTTCAGTTTAACGTCTCATCCAAAAGACATATTGAATTAAAATGGTAACAATATTGTATTTGACAACAGGCGGTAATAAGTTAAAATATGTGATTGGGAGACTTTTTATTGAAAATATATTATGTACATCAAAAAACAATTTGACCCTGTTGCTGCTCTAGTGAAAAAACCTTCAGTGTTGATTTCAGGGGTACTTTATGGTCTGTTCTATATTGGCAGTTTAACTTACCCTCTCTTAAACTTCAGGTTTGTTCGCTCTTCTGCCTCAAGGATGAAGTCTGTCAGATGGAGGACCACTGTGCCAAGCGAGGGCGAAGGCTCGAGTGTGGAGGAGGCAATCAGAGGTTTACGTTCAGAGAAAACCATCAATATCCTCCTCTGCATTACCTGTCGACTGAACACTGCAGATGAGCAGCTGCTTCATGACAGAGCAAAGTTCACTGGTCAGAGCAAAGATCATCGGCCTGTGCTTCATCTCATGGTAAACGTTGGCTTGGATGCATAAATGAGCATTCGGAGGATCGTGACACTTGGCCTTTACGTTACGGCCTCATGAATCAAACATACGGTTAAAAGAGATGGTCTGAAAGTGCTTCGCTCTTCTCTACGACTCTACGCTTCAAGCTCTTGCATTAGCGTTGAGATTTGACAGCAGCCATAACATTATCATGTCAAAATTCAAGTTTGCGTGACCCCCTCGTAACCACCAATGACATTCGCGCTAAAAGTGTTTATGATTTACTTCTGAAGGCGACCGGGCCACAGTCAAGCATGAACTGAAAATTACTCTGCGCCATTAGGGAGTGAAAAAACGAGAGAAATATTTCAGGCCTGTGACAAAATTATACTCCCACTTCTCATGGCATTACAGGGCACTGTGTGTAAAAAGCCACTATTTAACATTTGCGTACAGCTGCACTTTCCGGACTGTCAGCACTGTTGCATCTAGGGCTGAGGTAAGCAATATAAACACAAACTGCCTTTAAAGCTTGATTCGAAAAAGGGGAAGACGTCTGGATGTCCTTATCGCATTAGCATATAAACCTCATTAATGACTATCCTGTTGTTTAGCTCAGTTTAAATTGGCTTAAATTATAAGGTTCTCAGATTGGCTTTGCTTTTAGACTCGTCGAGAGTTTTCGCATTGGACAAACATTCAAGGCTCCAATACCAAAATAATAACTTTTAGAACTTTTGGGTATTGGGTTAATGTTAAAGTAGTTTGATTAATAATTATTGTTATCATCTTGTCAGTGTTGACGTTCTATGAACTAGTTTTTTTTTTTTTTATTAATCTTCCCTTATTGAGTTGTTGTTGGATTCTTTCTTAAGTGTATTTTTATTTCATTATTATCATATATATATATATATATATATATATATATATATATATATATATATATATATATATAGATTCAACAAGGTACTGTAATTCCTATTCCATTCCATACAGATTTTGGTCCATATTGACATCATAGCATCACACAGTTGCTGCATATTTGTCAGTTGCAAATACATGACGCAAATCTACCATTCCACCACATCCCAAAGGTGCTCTATTGGATTGAGTTCTGGTGACTGTGAAGGACATTTGAGTACAGTGAACTCATTGTCATGTTCAAGGAACTAGTCGGAGATGATTCACGTTTTATGATATGGCATGTTATTCTGCTGGAAGTAGCCATCACAAGATGGATACACTGTGGTCATATAGGGATGGACATGGTCAGCAACAATACTAAGGTAGGCTGTGGCTTCGACACGATGCTCAATTGGTACAAATGTCCCAAAGTGTGCCAAGAAAATATCCCCTCACTATTACACCACCACCAACGGCCTGAACCGTTGAAACAAGGCAGGATGGATCCATGGTTTCATGTTTTTGACGCCAAATTCTGACTCTACCATCCGATCATCACAGCAGAAATCGAGACTCATCAGACCAGGCAACATTTTTCCAATCTTCAATTGTTCAACTTTGGTGAGCCTGTGCAAATTGTAGCCTCAGTTTCCTGATTTTAGCTGACAGGAGTGGCACCTGGTGTAGACTTCTGTAGCTGTAGCCAATTTGCCTCAAGGTTTAACTTGTGCATTCAGAGGTGCTCTTTTGCATACCTCAGTTGCAACGAGTGGTTATTTGAGTTACTGTTGCCTTTCGATCTGGCCATTCTCCTCTGACCTCTGGCATAAACAAGGCATTTGCATCCACAGAACTGCCGCGCACTGGATATTTTCTTTTATTTAGACCATTCTCTATAAACCCTCTGTAAAAGAGATGTCCCAGTATCCCAGTAGATCAGCAGTTTCTGAAATACTCAGACCAGCCCGTCTGGCACCAGCAACCATGCCTTCTTCAAAGTCACTTAAGTCACCTTTCTTCCACATTCTGATGCTCGGTTTGAACTGCAGCAGATCGCCTTGACCATGTCTACATGCCTAAATGCATTGAGTTGCTGCCTTGTGATTGGCTGATTAGAAATTTGCGTTAACGAGCAGTTGGGCAGGTGTATCTAATAAAGTGTCCCGTGAGGGTCTTAGCATGCAAGTGTAATATTAATAGACGTGTGCAGGATAGCACATTGAAACAGAGCAGTAACATACTAGGTTAATGAGATTCCTCATTCATTCAATAATTTTCTTTCAGCTTGAATTTATTTTCCCACAGCGGAATGAATCGCTTACTATTCTGGCATATGTTTTACGCAGCAGATGCCCTTCAAGCCGCAACTTGGAAACACCCATACACACTCACACACACACTCATGCTCTATGCCCAATTTAGTTCATTCAATTCACTTATACCGCATGTCTTTGGACTGTGGGGGAAACCAGAGCACCCGGAGGAAACCCACACTACACAGGGAAAATGTCCTGGTTCAGCTAATAATTTGTAACTTCTCCCTCTCCTTCATAATTTCTGACATTTTGGCTGCATGGGATTTATTTGTTTTGCAGTTTCTGCAGAGTCAGAATTGCATGCAAGGTTTCGTCCTCTTCTGAAAAGCAGCAGCTTTTCATTTGCATTTAAAGGTACACAGCGTATTTGTGCTTACACACAAAGCGAGGCAAATTTTACAAGCCATAAAAAATGATCTGTGGAGTATTTTGAGCTGAAACTTCACAGACACATTCTGGGGACACCAAACATTTATTTTACTACATATGAAAAGGAGCATAATAGGTCCCCTTAAACACTGATTTTTGCAGGACTCAAGTGACCAGCCATGCATTTAAACACCAGTCCACGCATCAACTCGTGTGCTATCCATCCATCAACGAGTTCCTCTGTTCATCACCTCATCATCCCTCCATTATTGAGCTCCCGCCTCATGGGTCTTTCCCCAGCAGACCGCACCGTTCCAGCCTGTGGCGCAAACATCAGCCATTACGGAGCGTGTAATGTTAGGATTACACCGCTGTGCTGGGCGTTTTGTGCTCCCACACGGCAGCTCCTCTCCGCAGACGGGACTTCATCACTCCCCCGCTCGGGCTGCTCCTTTATGAAAGCCAAATCACATTTGCAGGGCTTCAGTAACTGATTACACGGGGACATATGATTCTCCTCCTTTTGACTTAGTGCTGCAAATGAGGACCTGGCAACCGAGCGCAGATGAGGGGATGTGCTAATGTGTCCAAAACACTCTGGTTTCTGTCTGTCCCTCTGGCTGTTGCATTAAACAGAGCTTCCTCTTCATCCTTTATTAGACATGAAGAGCTTCACTGTTGTTAATGAAGGGAAATCTTCCTCTCTGGGTCTCTGCGGATGCTAATAGCGACGTGAAAAAGAGGGGGGAGCTGTCATTGCTGGTTCTTCTTTAATTAGTTCAAGACAAAAGATGTCACGATGTCACAAAGACTGAAGCTCGGTGAGGGAGCGCGTGGAAATCCAAGATGTACTTGACGTGGGATGAGGCTTAAATAATGAAAGTCGAAGGCATTTTCAGTAGTTTGGATTTGCTTGTGCAACATGATGACATAATGGGGAAGTTAAATGGCATCTGTCCGATGGCAAACAAACTTTCTGAATCAGTGGTTCATGGTGAAAAGGTCAACATCTAGTAAGTGTCAGGCCTGCTGAAGGGGAGGAAAATTATGTTAACTAAATAAAATACACTGCATGGAAATATAAATGTGTGCAATTAATACAATATACAGTGCTCGGCATAAATGAGTACACCCCCTAACCATTTCTCAGTGAATATAGTGAATGCAGATTTATTAATTAAATATATTTATTACAACAGTATTTTAATCATGAAACGCAGTGGGTAGCGCTGTTGCCTCACAGCCAGAAGGTTGCTGGTTCGAGCCACGGCTGAGTCAGTTATCATTTCTGTGTGAAGTTTGTATGTTCTCCCCAGGTTCGCATGGGTTTCCTCTGGGTGCTCCGGTTTCCCCCACAGTCCAAAGACATGCAGTATAGATAAATTGGGTACGCTAAATTGGTCGTAGTGTATGTGTGTGAATGAGAGTGTATGGGTGTTTCCCACTGATGGGTTGCAGCTGGAAGGGTTTCCGCTGAATAAAACATGTGCTGGATAAGTTGGCGGTTCATTCCGCTGTCGTGACCACTGATTAATAAAGGGACTAAGCTGAAAAGAAAATGAATAAATGAAAACTGACTTGGCTTTAATACTGACTTATCTAATGTATATGCACAAATATAGTATTGTATAGTATCTTATCGAAAATATAAATTTAAAATATAGATTTGAGAGAGACCTACTCATTTATGCTGAGCACTGTAAAGGTTTTTCTTCCGCCACGTAAAACATATGCCAGAGTAGTTAGCGATTTATTCCGCTGTGGCAACCCCTGATAAATCAAGGACTAAACCAAAGGAAAATGAATAAAGGAATGTATAGGTTTATGATCTTTAGTGCCCAATTAAACTATATTGTATTTTCAGAAGTAGGAAAATGCTGAGCAGATGTCAAATAATTTATGTATTAATGTTGAAATGATGTTAATTTGACTAATTTTATTCAAATTTAGTTGTAGTTGTTTTTTTTTGTAAGTTTTTTTTTTTTTTTTTTTTGAGGTTAGGCAAACCTGATTATAGCAATGAAAGGAATAGTTCACCAAAAAAAAGAAATTTTCTTAATCTTTATGGGTTTCTTCTGTTGATATTTTGAAGAAAGCTGAAAATCCAGCCCAGGCTCATTATGGATGAATATACATTTCTGGAGATTGTGAAATAATTCCCAGGAGCAGCATTTTTTGCAGTTTTTGTTTTCGCAATTCAACCAGAGGCCGATGTGTACATTTTTTGAGAACCAAAAAGAATCCAAACCCCTTCCATAAACCAAACCGATAGTGTTTTAAAAAGCACCGATTGACCCAATGGCCTTCCCTAAACCCAACCGACTGTGTTTTCAAAAGCAATCCAGAAAAAGAAAAGCCCTCTTGGCCGCCTGGTTTTTTAGCTCATTATCAAATATTACCACATTCTTACTCTGTTATTTATTTGTTTATTTTTTTGCTTTACCTGCTTTCTGGTACCATTCTTCGCTGGACTTGAACCCAGTCCCCAAAGGGGAGTCGATGCATTGCAGTTTTAGTTACTTCCGTATTTGCTTCACAGGGGAGAGTGGGAGGTTGCCGCTTTGTTCAACTCCTCTCTGCCTCTCAAGTCTGTTGACATATGCGGCGAGCCACTGGACAAACTGGTAACAGCAGAAAAGGCGTCCACATGGAGGTAAGTGGTCAGCTGGTAGCGTGGAAAGAAACGGAAGCTTTCTGTGGTATCGTAGCGCCTGTTGAAAGGTGAAATGCAGCCATACGTAGCTCTGGCTACATAATTCATGCTCTACAGAAATGTAGGCAGGGGTACATTTTCACAATTAGCCTGTGTTGTGAAAATCTATAACCACTGACATCCATAGTAGGAAAAATAAAAAACTATGGAAGTCAATGAATACAGAATTTCATTTTATTTTTCAAAATATCTTCTTTTGTAGTCAGAAGAAGAAGGAAAGTCAAACAGGTTGGAACAAGTGAGGAGGGAGTAAATAACGACATAAATTTTAGTTTTCGGTTAAACTATCTATTTAAACATAAAAGTATGATTTTTATTATTACGTCTTCTTTACAAATGCACACATTGACCCTCTATTTCTCAATTTTCTCCCTCCATTTCACTTTCTTTCACCCTTTCATGCATCCAGAGGCAGTGGCAGAGCAGTAAAAGGCCGGTTTTGACCCGATCTCCCCTCTCTCAGTGCAGTCTGGCCTCTGCTCACAGGATCTGACCTTGGGAAAGTGGTGTCTTTCCACATACCAAACAGACCTCTGGCTTCTCCCCGGTGAATAGACTGATTTCATTTCTCACAATTAATAATAACAGTCATTTAATAAGAGAGCTAATGCATTTTTTGATCTGTTGAAATATTCATTCGGGACCAAAGAATCTACCGCTGTGATAATGGCGGTTGACTCAAATGCATGATGGGATACTTAAACACAATGACCAACAATGACCAACTACGTCGCCTTAAGCCAAACAGCTGGATATCAGAGAGTAATAATTTGCAAGTAATATTCAGCATCTTTTGCATCTTGAATTATGATTATTATCTTCTTAGGCTGCGATCCAAACCTTGAGTGCTGCCTGAGCTGCAGATGCAAAAATCCTCTTGATGATGCTATCATTTGAAATAACATAGCAAATATTTTAGAATTATACTAAAATGGACCCTTTTCACAAGACTGTTATGATGCCTTTAATAATTTTTTTAAACGTATCAACATTTATATGCATTTATGAATGTATTATATCATATTTATGTCAAATTAAAAAGAAAAAAATAAAGAATTAGACAGTGTTTCTAATGCTAATGCTGGGGACGTTATTCTCTTCCCTGGTTGTCGTCATCAGTCTCAAACACATTTTTTTTTTCCTTTTTCTGAAAGTCTTGATAACACAGTCATGGCATTTTTCTTTTATTATTTTATAAAATAAGGTTGTAATTTTTTTTTTTTTTTTGTACTGTCCCATTCACTGTGCTCTAAGTTTACCCCACTATGATGCCTTCAGCTATTAAAAAACCCAGAAATGTGATAAGGGTCTATTCACATTTTTATTGTCAATACATTTAGATTGATAGACATTTTATTACTACCTCAGTATAGCTAATTTAATATATTATTAATAATATAAATGCATTTTTTCATTGTCTTCAAAGTATTTTTATTTTTACTGACATTTTTACCTCTGCCACTGCTACAACTAAAATGTAATTACTAGTATGAAGTAAACAATATGAATTACTGATATGACAATATACTGCTAATATGAATTAAACAATACATATAAATTGATACATTTCACAAAATGTTAATACTATCATTAAACTACTACTACTAAATAAAATTAAAAATGTATGTAAATATATGTATTACTGATGATAGTATGTATTAACATTTATTAATAAATATATTTTATATTGACTGAAAAAAATCTTAAAGGCTTTAGATAATTGAAATGTAGTATTTCCATTAATCAATTCATTTTCCTTCGGCTAAGTCTCTATTTATCAGGGGTCACAGCGGAATGAACCACCAACTTATCCAGCATATGTTTCACACAGTGGATGCCCTTCCAGCTGCAACCCAGTGCTGGGAAACATCCATACACACTCATTCACACACCAGTTTAGTTTGTTCAACTATACCATGTCTTTTTGGACAGTGGCGCTTTTGGATAGCGCCAACATGGGGAGAACATGTATACTCCACACAGAATTTGAGAAACATGTCAAGTGAACATTCTTGTTTATCTGAAAATCAATGCTAAAGTCAGATATTCTGTTTTGAAAATGTCCATATCATGCCAGAACATCTGTCTTGTTTTGGTTCTTTTAACTCACCCAATACTATAGCCAATTATATTTTAGCACCCAGGATTCCCTTGTTGGAAAACCGTGTTTTAATTTCATTCATTCATTCATTCATTCATTCATTCATTCAGAAAGGCTTTCAAGCATGTGTGCTTGACCAAAATGCGACCTCTGGGGGACATTAGCAGACTCTGAAATGAGAGGCAGATTCAGAGTTCCACATGAGGTTATTAATTAGCAATTTACATAAATATTACAAACATTAAACATTAGGTGAGCAGGTTACATTATAACCCCGTGTCCCAACAACACACTACATGATGAAATTTTGCAGTAATAAGCAATTGGGCTGTTTGCACCAGACAAAACACTACAAAAATTTACATTTAGCCATTCAGAAGCACAGAATAGTGCAGTCACTCGTGAAATGGTAAAGTTTATAATCTAATTGATACATATTAAACCTCTTTAACATTACTAAATGTAGATGCTGAATGACTTATGTGTGTTGGTTTGCATTATTCCACAGTTCTAAGTTCATTTTCAAACAATTTATTTTATTTTTAAGATCTGAGGTGGACTATCTGCTGCTGCTTTTAGTAGTAAGGCAATACATGCCATGTAAAATGGCATTCAAACTCACATTATCTGAGGTGATCATTGTCAGTTTTCTGTTGTTCACCTGTGAGAAATAGAAGCCGTTTCTAATATATGAATTCGAGGTGTTGCTTAGAACAGAAACTCCTTTTAATATGGAAAATATTATTTCTATTGCATGCATTGCTTTTATTTAGAACGTGCATGCTTTTTATTTAGGCTCGATAATCAGACTCGCTCCTGTTGGTCATCAATCTGGCAACCTGCACTTGCGTTAGTTTTGATCAAGGAATGCATTCCCTATTGAAAAATCCAGCTTAAACCAGCCTAGGCTGGTTGGCTGGTTTTAGCTGGTTGACCAGCCTGGTTAGAGGGGTTTTGGCCACTTCCAGGCTGGTTTCCAGCCATTTTCAGCCTGGTCCTAGCTGGTCAGGCTGGAAAATGACCAGTTAAATCCAGCTAAAACCAGCCTGACCAGCCTGGTTTAAGCTGGACATAGCTGGTTTTGGCTGGGCTCTCAGCCTGGCTAGGCTGGTCAAGCTGGATTTAACTGGTCATTTTCCAGCCTGACAGTAGGGTTACCTAGTTCAACCACTGGGTATCAAACTTACATACTGCACCTTTTATGAAATGTTTGATATTTTAACATTCCTCATTTCGAACATTATCTTTGTTGCCTGTGATGCTATTAGTAGCTTGTTTGTTTAAACATTTCGTGAGATGATATAAATGTCAGGCTTATGTGTTTCCCATGTCTACTGTTCCATGTGCTTTTGTTATGTCATGTGATTCCTTTGTTCCGTTTTCCTGCAGTTTGTTTGGTGTTTATTAGTTCCACCTGTGTCTCACCCCTGTTTGTAATCAGTTGAATCATGTGTTGTATGTTTATACCACTGAGTTTAGTTTGTTTCTTGTCCTGTATTATATTGTCACCATGCTTGCTCGTTATGTGGGCCAATGTTCCTGTTTCTAGTCGTAAGTGTTTGTTCATAAATATATGTTTTTGATAATCCTTGTAGCCTGTGCATTTGTGGCAAGTGTAAACGTGACAATAAATTCACGTCAAGACTAACATATCCTGGGGATGTTTCAGTAAGGAGGTTCAACCAACTCGGAGTTTAAACTTGAACTCTGAGTTGATTTACCGAGAGATTAAAAACTCAGAGTTTTAGGTTTCAGAACAGCTGATCTGAAGATAGGTCAATCAACTTCGAGTAGACCAACTCAGAGTCAAGCTACGGTCACACCGGGCTTTGTGTGTGCGAAATTCTGTCGTGCGGCGCTGCGAAAAGGGGCGGGATTAAACAAGATGATTAGACATTAAAAAAGCGAGCGATAGCTCCATGTTTTAAATTTCTGTCCAGAGAGGTCATGTTTTGATCCTCAATTGGTCTCATGCAGTCAAGTGATGCGATTTAGCAGGTCAGAGTTCACCAAGCTTGAACTTTGCACCGCAGCAACCTGCGAAACTTAACGCATGACCCCGCGTTTCCGGTCTGACGTATTCGCGTGCGTATGAATGGAAGTCTATGGGAAGAAAAGTCAAGTGTGACCGCACCTTTAAGCATGCACACCGCAACTATAAAAGGCATTATCAATGCAGATATCAAGAGTCACCATGAAAAAGAGATCAGCATTTCTTTCCCCAGCTGAGCTGATGTGCTCATGCAAAGTTCTAGCAAACATGAGCATTTATTTATAAAAACAACACAACTGCAATGGTGATTCCACGAGTCTGACAGCGTGGAAAAAACATAGCTGCTCAAGTTAATGCGTAATTTTACATTTAAAGTATTTGAATATTCAAGTATAATAAGTAATGTAATGTGTAACTTTATTAAATTTTTACTTGGAAAAAGTGGGGAATTGGCCGTACTTTTGAAGCAATTTTAGATGTAATTGCATTAAATTACTTAAAATAGGCTACTGCATAGTTTTCACAACAAATTTGACAAAATAAGAATGCATAAAACCTTAACTTGATGTTCAGAGGAAATGTTTAATTTAAGGTTCACACTTTTTTATACTTGTTGATCAGTTTTAATAGATTTAAAAGTACACTTGTCTGCCTTTTTTATTGATCAAGTGATATAACATTTATGAATGTAAGCAGAACTAAAAAAAAAAATTTAGAACGAATAATTAATCTAGTTGCAGTACATGTCGAAGGTCAGTGAATTTAAGAGAAATATTTATTAAAAAAGGACAAGCCATTCTCGTATGTGACTTTGTTCTTTGTGTGACTGAAATGTAGGCAATAGCTTCCATCCAAAAATATTAATTAAATATATGTGCAAAACTGGAATATTGCAATATTGAAAAGATGTGCGAATAAAGCAGCGTTTCTATCCAATGAATCAAAGTGAACAAAATCATCCCTTCCTGATTAACTGGCGCCAAATATCAACAGTAAAAACATAATTTACTGCGGTAGAAGAAGCTGCGTCAATCTTATCTTTATTTAATAAATGTACTTGCACCTCAGAAGACAATGTTGACACATAATGAACGTGTGGTGGCATTTGAAGCCATGAGATGCGGAGAACATACGCTCTTGGCATGCTCCACACATTCTGGAGGCAATTAATTATATACATTAAAACTGAAACGGTTAAGGCATTTTAGAATGACCAAAACAACATTTGAGATGTTTTACAATGTGCTCAGTCTGCTGGTTTGCCCATTCACACACATTTTCATCATCATATGATCTCTTATAATAAACTATTTTTAATGCGCATAATGGAATTTGTTCATTAAAAGTGTTTCCATCGCAGTTTATGCATATCTTTTCTTAACAAAAGTTTATCATACTCAGTGATGCGCATTTATTTTTTATGTGTATTTTCAAAAGTTATGTGCTTCATGACGCTTCCATCAATTTTTTATGTGCATATTCAAAATGAGCATTAAAATAGGTGGGTGGACATGTAAGGCTAAGGCGAGAAATGCCACTTCGTCTTTAAAAAAGGGGAGGAGACCGACAGAAACTCTGAGTTTAGAGAATAAAACCTGCTCCTGACCAGGTTAGATTCACAGAGTAAGTTACTACGGTAACTGACTCTGAGTTAAAGTTACCTCTCTTTCAGAAACAGGCTTGACTTACCCTCTTTCTCCGGTTTGACAACCTGCCATTTTAAAAAGGAAAACCCGTTTCTCTCATTTTAGGGTTAAAATACTCTGAGTTTTCACTTAACCTAGTTTCTGAAACAGGCCCCCTTTCAATTTGACAACACAAACCAGTCTTCATCTCACTGAAGATATGTAACATTGTGCTGTTTGGAAAATATTGCATAAACTCCAGCAGCGCTAGAACATTAAATCATTAGCCAGATTAATGATCAATATAAATGCAATGCACATCCTGCAGAAAAGTTCTAAAGAGTCATTTGAATTTGATTTGACAAAATAATCAGTTATCTTTTTTTCCCTAATAATAAACAGTGTGCAGAGGAACTGCATCTTAACCGCTCATTGCATCATATAATCAACAAGAACTTTCAATGTGTGATGCAGACTCGCAGTTTCTTTTTCATGCATCAGTTTATTATATCTCTGTATATATTTACAGACAAATCATATAGAAGAGTGAAGTCGCTCCATAAATTATCTGTTCTGTCTTGCACTCAAGATGAGTGGCATGCGAGCTTGACATAGCCTTCTTTTCTATTGATTTATTTTCATGAAATTCCACATCTCATTTTGCTGCAATGGTCAGTGTTGATGCAAATAGACAGCTCTCCATTGAAAGGAATGAGATTATGTTGCTTTATATTAGCAATATGAATGTCATTAAATAAATACTCTACAGACTCATTTTACAAGCCCCCCAGTTGAGCTAAACCATTTTGGAATCCATTCAGATGATCTCAAGGTCTGGCAGTGTCACGGATTGACACGGATACCAGACATAAGTTTGATAACAGTTTATTGAATGGATGGCATATATTGTAAACCATGCTCAACAAAGATGGATACTTCAGGAAGATGAAGATGGCACATGCAACTGGATGGACCGGAGAAGATACAGGATCCAGAAACACAGATGGACATCAACAACAACCAGGAAAGGGATGCAGACACTGAAGATCATAGGAGATGAAAGAGGCAAGTAGACTTTGAAATAAGTAATCAAGACTGACTGTGAGGAGAGTGTTGTGCTTCGAGCTGCAACGAGGCCAGACACTGAGTTGAGTTATGTGCTGGGTTTTAGGGGGCTGAAGCAATGCAGGTGCCAGTCTAATCAGAAAGCAGGTGACTGTTATTAAAGTGATCGCGGTGACTGGGTTAGGGTTAAGCTGTGGTTACACTGGGCTTTGTGTGTCGTACGGCGCTGCAAAAATGAGCGGGATTAAACAAGATGATAAGACATTTTAAAAAGTGAGCGATTGCTCCATATTTAAAATTTCTGTCCAGAGAGGTCCTGTTTTGATTGGTCTCATGCAGTCAAGTGATGCGATTTCGCAGGTCAGAGTTCACCAAGCTTGAACTTTGCACTGCAGCGACATGCGAAACTTGACTCATGACCTTGCGTTTCCGGTCTGACGCATTCGCGTGCGTATGAATGGAAGTCTATGGGAGGAAAAGCCCAGTGTGACCGCAGCTTTAGAGACTGAGAGTGGGGAGAACCCAGCCTGGCTGTTACAGGCAGGAGCACTTTTAAGGTAAAGTCTAGATAGGATACAGTTGCAGATACACACTTCAATATAACATATTTTTGTAACACTGTATAACGGTAATTAATATTTTATAGTACTGTGATGGTAGACATTAATAAAATACAATGTATTGGGTAATTTAATAAATAATACTCGGTACAACTATTGTTTTTGCATTACTGTGACGGTTGGGTTTATAATTGGGTTTAAATACAATAATTGAGAAATTTAATAAATAATATAAATAATTCTTGTTAACTTTTGTCCGCAACCATATTTGATCTAGCAACAACCCACTTTCAGCTTACCTTAGCATAAACTATTGAATCGGATAAGACCGTTAGCATTCAGATTAAATAATTAAAGCAAAGTTTCAATAATTTTGTTATTTAAAGCTTGACTCTTCTGTAGTTACATCATGTACTAAGGCCGACAGAAAATGAAAAGTAGCTTTTTTCTAGACCGAAATAGCTCGGAGCTATACTCTCATTCTGGCATGAAAATTAAGAAACTTTGCTGCTGCACCAAGGCTGTAGCAGTTGCAATGATATTACAAAGCACTTTTACCTAGTTACCTAGCTGAGGACCATTTTCAGGCACTACGTAACTTTCAATTAAACTTTAAATAAGAAAATTATCAAAACTCTTTTTGTTTGTTTTGTTTTTTTACATTTTTGAGCAAGATGCTAATGGTCTAATTCGATTCAATGATTTATGCTAAGCTAAGCTAAAAGTGATCCCAAACCCTTGGTGCGTTCAAATTTGCATACTTATACTACGCCCTTTTTATGTAAAGGAAAAGTATATACTTTTGAGGGTGTAATAAGAGTATGCAGACTTTGTGATGTACTACTTCCTTGTTAACAGATCGTTATGTTGCTTAGTTACATACCCTGTCAATCATTTAGACACATCATTCGCAATTCTTTCATATTCAATTACCTACCTTTTTGGAGAAGCAGCAGCAGGATAATCTGCCATTCGAGAGTCTTTCATGCAAAGAAATCTCCTCAGGTCTTTGGATAATTATGCACTCAGAAGTTAATGTCCAAACATATCTTGATATACGTTCACGTTGTTGCAGATTAAATATAATACGGAAACTGGGATTTAAATATTTTTCCAGTTTTACTAGATATTGATTAGTATCATTAAAAGCCTCTCTACTTGACGGTTGGTCTCACGCATCTGCCATGTTTGTAGTTTATTTACACTTTTTACCCACGTTTGTAGTTCTAATCAAATCCATGTCCAATGTTAAATGTATTGTGGGCAATATTAGTGGTCAGAGTATGTATGCTTCTGCACTTTGAACTTTTTACCTGAAACAATGGTAAGTAAATGGTTGTGGACATACCAATTCTACTTTCCAATACTATTTAGGATGGATAGTATGGGAACTGGGACAGAGACCAGCAGAATGGATTAAAAAATAAGCAAAATCGACTGTCTCTAAGGGAGTTGTGAGGCTATGTTTTCTTAAATTCTATTTCTATTCTATTCTATTTCTTAAATTCTAATTCTTTGTTTTTTTTGTGCAAATTTAGCATATATATATATATATATATATATATATATATATATATATATATATATATATATATATATATATATATATATTTTTTTTTTTTTAATTTATTAATTATTATTATTATTATTATTTCTATTATTATTATCATATATTTTTAATAAAAATTATAGATTATTATTTTATTATTACAATTTCTTTTAATATTTATAGCAAGCACTCAGAGTGTTACTTTGGACGTCTTTGGAAAACACAATTACAAGCATATATTGCCACATGTTGCCAGTGTGAAAATGAAGTGTATCTCATCAGCCATGTGCGTGTGGAGGTGAGATCCTGCTCTGAAGTGATTATTATTCATTACAGGAAACACCCACTGTGTCTATCAAAACACTGTTGAGAGCAAATGAATACAAGTCAAGTGTCAACACATGGGGGAGAGGGTGAAGGGAAGAAGATTAAAAAAAAAGACAAAGTTGGTGAAATGCATGCATTAACAAAAGTCATTATGAAGCAGTTAGTAAGATAAACATTCACTTATTGCATCTAAAGTGTTTTTTTTTTTAAGTTTTTCTGCGTAGCAGAATGGAAAACTCTTGTAAAATTCACATCAGTAAAATGAAGTAAAATTTCCATCAATTTTATTTTGCAGGTTTTTAAAGGGTTAGTTCATCATAACAATTCTGTTTTTAATATTTACCCTCATGTCATTCCAAGCCCCTGAGACCTTTGTTCATCTTTGGAACACACATTAAGATATTTTAGCTGAAATCAGAAAGCTCTTTCATCCATAGACAGAAGTGGTTCCGAGATGTTTAAAGACCTGAAAAGGAACCAACATAATTGTCAAAATATTTCATGTGACTTCAGTGGTTTAGCTATAATTATACAAAGCTCCATGAACACTTTTGTGTGCCAAAAAGTAAAGGCTGCAAGTTTGCCTTAGGGTGCACATTTATATGAAATATTACTGTATTTATGACATACTGTAAATATACGGTACTATTGTATAAGGCAAGTTGCTCTTAAACTCAACAGTGCAACATGCAAGCCTCCTATTGCCCATTAAAGTGCGTGATTTAAAATGGTATACTGTACACTGGTGAATACAATTGTTTTGACAGTTTTTGTGAGCTCTAGAATTATTTGTTTACTTTTTTGGTGAACTAACCTTTTAAGTATGTTTTAATATAGGAGTTACGTCTTTACTTGAGAATTTACTTCTGAAGTCCGAAGTTTACTTTGCAATACTCAGTTTCACTTTTTCACAATGCAGATTCATTTTACTCTATCTTTGTAAGTTTTACTCAGAAAATGCACCATAGCACTTATTTAACTCTCGCTTTTAAAGTGTACACTTTATTCTAACACATTTTAATAAATATATAGTACAGTACATAATAAAGCTATAATGTATATGATAACACCTACTGAGCATTTATAGTAAGACATCTAACCACAGAAATCTTAAAGGCATAGTTCACCCAAACATGAAAATTCTTCAGAATTTGATCACCCTTCATTTGTTCAAAAGCTTTTTGAGTTTATTTCTTCTGTTGAACATGAGCGGAGATATTTTGAAAAAAAATGCTGGTTGCTAGCATCCATTGATTTTATATTCTATTTTGTTCATACTATAGAAAACCAGATGAGGGAGAATAAATAATCACACAATTTTCATTTTTGGGTGCAAATATATCAATGTTCGAGTACAAAATGCAAAATGATTTTGTTTTTGTGTAGAATATTAACTCTAGATGTCACACAAATGCAGTGATAAAACAGTGTACAAAATATATAGAAAACTTAAACTAAAAAATATGTACTAATAAATGAATTATTTGTAGTCATACACAGTGAAGCAAATCCAGACGTGTAAGAATGTGGGTATTTTTTAAACATGTTCTGACTTAATAGTCACACAATAAAGTTGTCAGTCATTTTTTATTTTAGTAATGGAATAAAGTTTTTGGAGTGGCTATTTGCACTTAGTGTAAATAGCCCGTCTTGTTGGCAGAAGCTGTTTACACTAATGCTGCCCAAGTTTGCTCTAACCAAACTCAAATCTGTCGTGAAGTGCCTCAATTGGGGTCCAATGCTGGTCAAATTAAGGCATGCATATTTTAATTTTGAATGGGATCGATCAGATGTTAGATGCAAGTAAATTGGAAGAACGCGTTAACCTGTTACTTTCTTGGTAATTAATGTTTTTAACTTTATCGCATTTTTATAGTTCCATTATATGTTTTTTTTAATGGCCATGGATGCTACGAGTGGTATTATGTATTTATTTGGTTATTCCCACGTCATGCATAATGGTGTGTCTTTATGTTTTGTAACGTTATGCTAATAATATGGATGATAAGAATCATGATTTGCATTACTGAATTCGCATAACGCTGCGATACACCATTGAATAAGCTATTTATGTAACAACTTGATGTGTTCTACCTGTATTACACTGTAAAACACAACAGCTATGAAATGCTAAATGTAAATATATTTTTATTGTTAATATATATATAAATGAGACATGAAATGAAATTTAAAAAAATGAAAAAAAAAATGACTGAAAGTTAATTCTACTAATTTCAAAGAGTTTGGAAAGTAATGAGTTAATTAAATACCTCATTACTTCAACTTAAACGGAGTAAGTTCACAGAACTCATATAGATTCGTTTTTTTAACTCAAATGGTTTGTAGCAATGGGTTTCTTCAAACGGTTTGAGTTGCCTTAACCTATTAGGTTTTACAGTACTCAATTGGTTTGAGTTCTCTTCATTTATTGGGTTTTACTGTGTTCAAATTGCTTCATTTACTTATATGGATTAAGTTTACAGTACTCATTAGGATTAGTTTTTGAACTTAAATGGTTTGTTGCAATCGCTTGCCTCAAATGGTTTGAGTTACCTTATCTTTTTGGGTGTTACAGTGTAATTAAAAACACACAATATTCTATATGCATCGTAAAATTGATTTCTCAAGTGTGTTTTTTAATCTCCACTGCTGCCATATGCTTCCCATAAAAATTTTTAGGCATGTGACCCCTCTGATTTTTGATCAAAATTAATTACACATTATAAAGTTTGATCGATTATGTGCTGCATCCTTATTACTTTTTGATTTTTGTTTGCTTTCCTTGGTGAAAAATCAGCATATGCTGGTGAGGTGGGTGTTAATGCAGGTTTGCTGGTCTCAATGCAGCTCATTTGCTGGTCCTGACTCCTGAGCATTGCGAGCAGCATCTAAACATACCTTACCAGCACATGCTCTTTTTTTTTTTTTTTTTTTTACACACTTCAATGTGCATAAAATTGGCTTGAGGTTGGAGTTTTGAGATTTTACAGTGGTTTTGTACTGCATGTTGGTTTCCAACATAACCACATCTTAAATTGGAATAATTATTATATAAAATAAAAAAAATAATAATTAAGAAACTGTTCATGTACTTCATCACGTTAAACAAATGTGATTTCAATATGTAATTGCGTAAGTGAAGCTCATGTCATTGTTCCTGTAAGTGATTATAAAAATCTTTTTGCTTCCAGTTTTCGACATATGTCTCTCACTAAACACTTAACCTGCTGTCCACACCGTACTTCACTCATCCGATCACTCAGTGATGCGTTTCATCTGAACACGAGACACCTCTTCCAGTTTGAGAGGTTTTTGCTCCCTCAGATGGGAGTCTTTGTTCGTTTCCTGACTTTTATTTTTCACTTCATGGCATTAAAAGAATGAAGAGAGAATTCATTACTTTGATAGAAGCATAATTAGGTGACAGAAAGCATTGGGAACAATTAGCAAACCGGTGAAACACAGAGAACTGACGTCCGTCTGAGCAACAGCCTGGTGAGCAGCTGGTCCATCGAATCTGGACTGACAGCAAAGTGACTGAGAGAGAAAGAGATTTAGTACGGCGGAGAATAATATGTATTGTGAAGACTGAGAGGAGGTGATATTTGAGTGATTCAGTCGAAAGAATCAATGCTGCGCGCCACATTCGGTCAAAAACAGGTCGTTGTCTTGCGTTTGCTGGATGAAAGACGAGTGGAATAGCAATGTCGACATAATCGGTTTCTCTAATAACACATATTTTCCAAACTTGTTACATACGTAAGGATCTGCGCAAGATCCTGATTGATTTTTGCTGGAGGAAGATTTGAAATGGCATCCACAGGGGGTCATTTTGATGAACAGATGTAGAGGAATTAGATTTGTTTTGAAGACAGATTGGTTCTGCTTTCATTCTTGGTTTCTCTGATCCGTGCGCAACAAAGAAAGGAAAACAAACTGACAAAAAAATTTGATCACAGACTGTCAAAAGCGCATCAGTCGATCGCACCAATAGTCCCAATATCACTCGCACACATGTTGAAGAAAGCGGTAGCTTCTTTAAAGTTCATGTGAAATCAAAATGTACAATGTTTATTTTGCTAGCACACTTAAAAAAATAAAGATACAGAATCTGTCACTGGGGCAGACCCTTTTCAAAAGGCACATTTTTGTTCCTAAAAGGTCATTAAAGGTTTATATTAATACCTAAAATGTACAAATGTGTATGTTATAGTATCTAAAGTGTATAAAAGTGAACCTTAACAGTGCAAAAGTTTACCCTAAACCCAGCAGGCACAGGACATCAATATGATGTCAGATTAATGTTGTACCCCAACGTCGGGGGGACGTTGCATTTTGTTTGGAAATGGAGATCGGACTGACATCGAAACCAAACGTCAGGTTGACATCAATGTCCTACATCAGACCGATGTTGCATTTTGGTCACTTTCCAAAACAACAAAATGTCAACGTCTAATGATGTTACAGCTTGACATTGTATAGACCACAGGTGTCTAACTCAGTTCCTGGAGGGCCGCAGCTCTGCACCATTTGGTTCCAACCCTAATTAAACACAACTGATCAAACTAATTGAGTCCTTTGGGCTTGTTTGAAACATACAGATTGGTGTGTTTAAAGCAGGGCTGGAACTAAACTCTGCAGGGCTGCGGCCCTCCTGTGTAGACGTTGCCATAATGACGTCTATCAGATGTTGGATTTTGGTTGCCACACCTGATGAATAAATGTCAGTATTTTACGTCAATATGATGTTGGTTTAAGATGTTGGCTCAACATTGGATTGTGGTCACTTTCCAACACAACCCAAAATCAACAAAATATTAGTCATTTCACGTCGTTATTGGACATCAAAATAACGTTGTCCTTAGATTCTGGTGACCTAAATGTAACCTAATATTAACTTTTGACGTTGTGTGTCTGCTGGGAAACTACTAATGTTCACCTGTATGAAACATGTAGGTTTTTAAAAGTGACAGATTCTGTATCTTTATTTCTGAGTGTGCACACATTGTTATTCTACGTGTGAACAATTAATCTGTGCAAACTAATCAACTGAAAAACTAACAAACAATCAAACAAACATTTGTTTTGGAAGTCTTCAATCAATGTCTGACCGTTTGCTTCTGCATTTGTAATGTTTGTCCTTTCCTGTGTTTTTTATTGAACAGACATGTCAGCCATAAAACATATAGTACATTTATTATTATTATTTTTTGATTATTTTTTTAGTACCACTCCCAACAAACAACACTTCCCTGTTGAATCCATACACGTAGGTACATAAAATAAATAAATAAATAAATAATTTTATCTTCTTTATTTGATCTAAAACTGATTGCCAAGTCCTATAAAACATTGATACTGCCTTCTATATTACTTACTTACTCCCAGTGTCATTTAAATCAAAGTTGATACTTAGCTGCACCATGTTGGTGTTTCGTAACATCAAATTTTTACGAGATGAGCTGTTAACCCAGTGCTCAACCCCCAACCTGGAGAACCAGGTCATACGGTGGGTGACACTTCAAAGTGACCATTACCACCGCGGTTGGTGTCGCAACTAGATAAAGGGATTAAGAACGTGTTTTTAGGTTTAACAGCAGTTTGCCTCCAGGGGGCACAAAGAGACAGGATGTGAACAAACAGAAATATACAGTAGCTGTAAATATCCTGCTACTTGTAAATGAAACAAAACAAAGCATTCCTTCATTAATCATTAAAACTTATTATCATTGTAATTTTAAGTGCAATGGAAATTACTACTAAATTAAAAAAAAACTAAAATTAAAGTACATACATACACAATAAATAAATAAATAAATAAATAAATAAATAAATAAATAAATAAATAAATAAAGCAGTGTTTTAGCCTAAATTTACAGAGATGTACAGTGTTTGTTAGTTTAAAGTGATAGGACTAAAGACAGTCAATAAATAAGCTTTTTCATTTCTGTTTTCATTTAAAGTTTCCATTTCCATTTTCTTTGTTGATTATATTTTACTTTCTCATTTTATGTCTTAATTATTGTACATAAATAATAAATGTATAATTAAATAGGCCTAAATAATCATTTATTTAAAGACATTACCAGCGAAACACAGAAAAACGATCCGGCACATGGTCTAAAGGGTTCTTAAGTTAAATGCTATTTTAAACACATATACTACAGACAATTTAGCTTACCCAATTCACCTATAGCGCATGTCTTTGGACTGTAGGGGAATCCGGAAGAAACCCACACAAACATGGGGAAGACATGCAAACTCCACACAGAAATGCCAACTGACCCAGCTGGGCTCAAACCAGCAACCTTCTTGCTTTGAGGCGACAGCACTACCCACTCCGCCTCAGTGCCACCTTGCCTTCTATGTTACAGTATGTAATACATATTTTTTGTAAAGTCATGTGGTGTAAAAAAAATCCATAAGCCATTGCTTAAAGTTTGGAGAGGATCTTTCTTTCCAGTTGAGCAATATTAAACTTCAAGCTATAAGCATAGATAATGCAATCATATATGTCTTACTTTGATTAAAACCCAGGGTGGTTTAACACCAAATATTGAAATGATAGCCTCGGGTTCTATGTACTGTATGTATTTAATGTTTCAGCAAGAAATATGACAGCTTCAGCCACAATATGTTTAACAATACCCTTCTTACTGTTAGTTTGCTACAAGGCAATGATGCGCAAATAGAAAACCCCGACCACTATTCAATATTCCAAGTCAGTTGGCAGTACATCAACATACTGAAATAAAAGTCTCAGCAACTTACAGCTCATGCTGACTTTAAGAGCAGCACTGTTAGGAATCAAAACTTAACAAAGCTGACTTTCCGGAAAAGACTAAAGCTCTTTTCTTTCATCAGGTGAAGACAATCCCCCTGTTATTGTCTGTCTGGACCGTGGGCCGATAGGAGGGGAAAAGGAGCAAAAGGCCAGAATGATATTTGCTTTGACTCGTTCCAGTGAACTTTAGCAGACAATTTGGACAAGAGGTACAAAGAGAAAGACAATGCAATCAATTATACCAGTGCACACACACACACACATACACAGACTTAGTTTTATATGATTTTAGACATGAATACACGTTGATGAGTTTAAAAACAGTCCAGTGAACTGTTAAATCCTCTTTTAGACCTCATTCATAAGCTCTTTTCCCAAATGTATAGCAAGTCGTCTCACTGTGTACTTCTTAGACCGCAAGAAGTACTTTGAATTATTAAGTATTTTGCTCTATTTTTGAGGTTTCTGAAAGGCCTAAAAAGTAGAAACAAGATATATTTTTTGAACTGCACTGCTACATATGCCGAAGACGTGTTTCTTATAATTTGCCTGATGGTTTTCCCCTTTTTTGAGTATAAACAAGTTCAAGTTTAAAAATCTGCGAGTCCATGAAGAAAAATAACTCTTATATTCATGAATTCCACTAATGTTCAAGAATCTTTAAAAATAAGTCTTAATATCTAATCTAGTGTTGCTTCTCATTTCAAGTAGTTGAGATTACTTTATCTGGAAAAAAGTAGTATAATATTTTATAAATACACAGTGAAGCAGCTCAAAATATTTCAGAGAGGGTTATCACAGTTAAAGATGTTAGATGAAATCTGTTTATAACTGAGAGTGTAAGTCAAACATAAAATTTCACAAATGTATTTTGTTGAACTGAAAAAGTATGATTTTTTTTTTTGCTAATTAAGGCAATTATTTTAACTGCTCATTTTAATGAAACAAAAAGCACATACACAAATTTCTTTGAAGGTCTTTTTTCATAATATAAATAAAAATAAGTTTAAGATTTTTTTTAAATGCATGCCAAGTGGGAAGTATTGGGTGACGTTTACCTATCTAGCAGGGGACCTTCATAGACTGCAGAGACAATCTGACTTTATATACATGCTGATGTAAACAATTCTAATGTTTTAAACATTTATATATTATTAAATATCTTGATAGTGACATTAAAAGATTTTACCAGCACTGTAAAACCCAACAGTCAACTTTATGAAATAAAATGAGTGGAGTTAACTAAAACTTACTGAAAGTTAATTCTTCTCATTTCAAAAGAGTTTTGAACTCTATGTTAAGGGTAATGAGTAACTCAAATTGATTAAGTTCACAGGACTCATATAGATTAGTTTTTTTTAATCAAATGGTATGTAGCAATCGGTTTCCTCAAACGCTTTGAGTTGCATAACTTATTAGGTTTTACAGTACTCAATTGGTTTGAGTTCTCTTCATTTATTAGGTTTTACTGTGCTCAAATTGCTTCTTTTACTCAAATGGATTAAGTTCAACAGTACTCACTAGCATTAGTTTTTGAACTTAAATGGTTTGTTGCAATCGGTTTCCTCAAATGGTTTGAGTTACCTTAACTTTTTGAGGTTTGCAGTGTACACACACACACACACACACACACACACACACACACACACACACACACACACACACACACACACACACACACACACACACACACACACAAGCATGCCAAGTATATACAGACAGTTGATGCCAAGTTTTTGGCCCCCTGTGAAATTTCTATTATTTTTCAAATATTTCCCAAGTGATGTTTTAAAGAGCAAGGACATTTTTACATTTAATTTTTTTTTCTTATGAAGAATGTCTTATTTTTTTTATTTTTTTTTTTGGCTTGACTAAACATTTTTTACAGAAAAAAAAAATTAACAAGGTCAATTTCATTAGCCCTTTAAGATTTCAATTGGCTACAAGCAAACCACTGTTGTCCAATAACTTGACTAATTAACCTAATTTTTATTTTATTTCATTTTTATCAAGGAATATTTAATGGATTAAAGGGCACCTATTTTGCACCTATTTGAAGATTTAAGATACGTCTTTTGTGTCTCCAGAATGTGTCTGTAAAGTTTCAGCTCAAAATACCCATCAGATTATTTATTATACCTTTCAGATTATTGAAATTTTCTGGTTTGAACACAATGTAGCTGTTTTTGATGCTTGTGCCTTTAATGCAAGTTCTCCCCACCCACTGTTCCCTGTGACAGGATACACGTTAATATCCAAAGTTGTATGGACATCCGTTAAGTTAATGTACAAAATAAACCTGATTTAATGTCCACAAACCAGGATTGAAGCATCTTTTTTTATAATAGTACTGACACGCGGCTGTGGTGATAAAGATGGTAAAATCGCTGTAATTCATTACAAACATGCACTATTTTAAAAACATTTTAAACTTGTAAAACTCACTGTTGATCACATTTGAGGATGATTGATGATCACAGAGAGCTGAACAGATCTTTTAATTCTAGTTGCTTTGCGCACGTCTCGTCTTGTTGATATGATTATACACAATACTACGGAGACATGTTAATACACTGCTGTCAATCAATTTGGTGGTCAGGGAAACTGCACTCCTACGTAATGTTGCGGTGGACCTCAAAATATGAGAGATTTGGATCGTATTTTAACATCAGGAAATTTAAAAAAAGAGATTTATTGTCCTAAGATCACTCCTGTTTGACAGAGGACACACTATAACTGCACACAGTTCTGTCCAAACAGCTTACAAAAGATGCTTTTCAGCATAGATGCCCTTTAAGGACATGTTCACAGTATGTCTTAAGATTTTTTTTCTTCTAAAGAAAGTCTTGTTTGTTTTATTTCATCTAGAATAAAGCGGTTTTTAATTTTTTTCAAATCATTTTTTTCCACTGGCTATTGAACAAACTATTATGTTTAGAAATGTGTTAAAGGGCACCTATGGTGAAAAATCTACTTTTCAAGCTTTTTGGACAGAAATGTGTGTAAGTATAGTGTATAAACTGTCATATTGGGGTGATATAAACATACCCAGTCCTTTTTTTTTTCAAATTTAACAACATAAAAACGGTGGACCAATTGGAGCGGTTTTCAGATCGACCGCAACTTTACGTAGGAGTGCGGTCCCCCCGCCCACCAATATTGATTGACAGCTGCGAGCATTAACATGTCCGGTAGTCACGTGTATAATCATATCAACAAGAGAGGACGAGCGCAAAGCAGCCGGGAATAAGAGGTGTGTTCAGTTCGCTAGGATCATCAATCATCATCAAATGTGATCAAGAGTGAGTTTTACAAGTTTAAAATGTTTGAAAACAGAGCATGTGTGTAATGAATTACAGCGATTCACTTCATCAGCACAGCCGCGTGTCAGAACAATTATAAAAGAAGACACTTCAATCGCGGTTTGTAGACGTTAAATCGGGTTTATTTTGAACATTAACATATATTCATACAGCTGTGGAGATTACCAGTATCATGTCACATATGCGTGCAAAACGAGTGTAAAGCTTAACGCGCTGTCTCTCTCTCTCTCTCTCTCTCTCTCTCTCTCTCTCTCTCTCTGTGTGTGTGTATGTCTGTGTAAATACCGATTGATAAAGTTCTTACTGTAGTATTTCTCACACACGTTACGTGAGATCTGCTTCCTGAGGCAGCCAAGGGTGGCGAATGCTGACAGGCACGTGGGAACGATGGGCGGGGAGGACTAGCCTTAAAGGGCCAGTACAAAAAAACAGCAAAACCTTTTTTCCAGCTATAATACAGACACTTCAAACAGCTATAATAAATAATCTGATGCGTGTTTTGAGCTGAAACTTTACAGACACATTCTGGGGACACAAAATACTTATATTAAATATGAAAAAAGGGGTAACCTATGTGCCCTTTAATAATGTGGCTAATAATTCTGTCTTTCCCAGTGTTGGGTTGTGACAGGAAGGGCATCCGCTGCGTAAAACATGTGCTGGATAAGTTGGCGGTTCATTTCACTGTGGCAACCCCTGAGTAAAAAAGGCACTAAGCCGAAAAGAAAATGAAGGAATGAATAATTCTGACTTCACCTGTATATTTTCAGCTATGGATAATATCAGCTTTTATGCATTTTTTCCAAGTGTTGAACACCACAAGTGTTGTATTTCATTGTGGATGCTAAATCAAGTTATAAATAATTCACCCTGAAACATATCTCAAAACACCTGCGTTTTATTCCATTTCATCTCACCCTGTCTAACTTTTGTTAAACACAAGGATGTGTCCTGTGAGAGCGGCTTTTCACTGTCTAGATAGGAAGACAGCAGCTTTTTTCCTTAACAATAGCTAAAAATACTTGTTTACAAAAACTGTGTGACTATGAACAGTTTTTAACCAAACTTGCACTGAGTTTAGAAAACTGTTAGAAAAGTAACACCTTCTCTGTGTTGCTTGTCCTCCGAATGCTTCAAAGTTTAGAAGTGCTGTACAAGGATTTTCCATTGAGGTGAGTTGGTGATATAGCACAGCGGATATCATGATGGAGAAATCGAGCTAACTTGCGATCATGTTCTTTACCTTTCCTGAGAGGTACACGCTTTGTTCCTTTCACATCTACAGGAGAGGCTTAGAATGATCTCTTGATCGCCTTCGCTCTTCCCTTTCCAAAGAGACCGTGTTGAAGCAATACACCTGCCAAAATCTACAGCCTCACATAAGCAGGAGATGCTTTGAAAGTGCAAGAAATGACACTTGGAATGCAATGCGTGCCTTGCCGAAGAGAGTGAGAAGCTGTCAGCTATTGTATCTCACCACATGATGAGAAATTCAAATCCGGCGTGAGGGTCAGAACAAAACAAACGCCATAAACATTCAGCAGGGACAGCTTGCTTGCATGGGGCTTTTTAGTGGCTTTGATAGGAAAAAAACTGAAACAACCTTTCCGCATACCTATAAAGTTTTACATGCATATCATGTATTATGGGTTGCACTTCCAGTTTGGCAACCTACATTTGAAAGAACTAAAACAAATCACATTAAATCAGCGGTCACCAACCTTTTTTTTTTAGGCACAGAATCCATAACCTTGATTGAAAAACTGATTGAAAAATAAAGCTGCATTTTTCATTTGCATTTCCAGCTTGATAGCTTTAATTTAACGTGTTTTAACTATCTAAAAAGCAGTAGTTTAAACTATTTTAAACTTTTTTTTAATTGAATCAACCAAGAAAATCTCTGAAGATGTAGCTGGAAGACATTTGGAGGAGTGAAAATTTGCAGCGCCAATTCTCAATGTTGTGAGAAGGCAAACTACTGCTCATTAGATATTACTTTGGGAGCTTATAGCCCAATCACACTGAATGGATAGTTTGAGGTGAGGGGCTGGTTTTAAAAGCTGATTTCTATTAGCAGAGAGTTGCTTATGTGCCTTGTGCTTTTGCAGTTAAAAAAAAAAGTTGAGATATTTTTTGACCTCATTGCGCTGTAACAACAGCTAGAAAACATGAGCATGGCACAGCTAGCGTGCAACTTGAGCATGCAAAAGATGCGATTGCTGAACATCCCCTTATTACTTTGAGGCTCGTACCATTTGAGGCATGGGATGTCATATGAAGGGCAGTATATTGCGGTTGTGGCGGTTAACTATAATGAAAATAAAAACAGCAGTTGGATCAAGAAAAAAATAATGCTATGAAAATAACATTTTGATTGGTATTTAACGTGACATTAGTATCCCAAACATTGTTGGGTAAGTTACTTTCAAAATTACATAATATTGTATTTAAAGTACTTTTGTTGCTGATTATGACAGCGGCAACACAAACACTGACACAGGGGAGATGGACAGTTATTCAGAGAGCAGCATTTACAGCAGATCTGAGGGCTGTGTGGAAGTGGAGGATTTTCAGTCTATAATATTGTAGTGTAAACTTAGTAGCTAAATTATTTTGACTAAGGTATGTCTATAAAAACTGAACACTGTGAACACTGTAACAGGTAAAAGGAGTCTTCGAAGCTATATCATGCATATTAATGAAGTTGCATCTCGTTCACGATAGAGCATGCTGATTGGTTTGAAGTCTTTCTCATGAATTAATGCTGAAAACTCAATGAAGTCACTTTGTACTGGCTGGTACAGACATCCAATCTCCATGCTGGAATTTACACAATGATTTCATTGCCGTGACGTTGTTTCAAAATTTCGTTTTAAACCAGAAGAACGAATTTGTTTTAAACAACGCAAAAACAACCAATTTTTACTTTTTAATGAAATATATGTGTCCTAATAGTGTTTTTAGCAACGTGGGACACATATCTGACTGTGTGTGTTTTGGTGTTTCATGACCCTTTAAGTGTAAACAAATTACACTTAAACTTAAAACAAAATTTATATTAAAACATAAAATTGTCCAGTTGCTTTAATAAATGTAATCTTTAATTGAAAATTTTATTATTCTTCAAAATAAATGTGTATAACACAAAATAAAACGGTGATACTTTATTTTGATGGTCCATTTGAGTATTAGTAGACTCTCTGGATAATATTTGTTGATACTGCTCCTTCAACAGACATTTAACTAACTATAAGAAACTTTGCAAGTACCTGTCAATTTAAACTAACCCTAAGCCCAAACTGACAGTCTACTTATAATCTGATGAGAATTAGTTAGCATGTACACTCTCAGAAATAAAGGTACGCGAGTGGTCACTGGGGTGGTACCTTTTCAAATGGTACATATTTGTACTTGAAGTGTCCATATTGGTACCTCAAAAGTATATATTAGTACCTGCAAATTTTAAAAGGAACACTTTTGTACCTTTTATGTACCAATATGTACCCTTGAGGTATTAATATGTACCTTTTTAGGTACAAATTTGTACCTTTTGAAAAGGTACCACCCCAGTGACAGCTCGCGTACCTTTATTTCTGAGATTGTAGATTCAATGTAACTTAATTCGACAAATGGACCATCAAAATAAAGTGCGACCAATAAAACTATTCTGCTTTTCTGAATTGACTTCGGATGGATTTAAGTACAGTATTTAAGGCAGAAATATTATGTCATGATCATTAAATTACCTAAAAATGAAAAGTAATTCCTTCACATTTTCAATAGAAAAGTAGTTTCATTACAGTAACTAGATAGATTGTAACTAATTACAATCGCAATGATATCTGTGGCCAAAGCTCTTTTGAGTTCATGTTTTGTTCCTCCAGATTATCTTTCCTTTGTATTCTCTGTAGCACAGTAATATTCAATATATATCCATAATGTTGCTGCGGAAAGACTTGTTTTGAGTTTTTTTTCGGTTATTCATGGCCTGTTGAAAGTTATTTGTTACTGCGAGGAGAATTACTGCCAGCTCAATGTACCTATTCTGTATAACATTTCTCTAATATTTGATTTGAACCAAAGTTACTCCCATAATATACGCAAAGTGCTGGAAATAGCATTGATAGCATGAACTTTTCCTCATTGTTTGGTTCCCAATGAGCGGAAGCCGATAACAGATTCGAGGTTTGGGGAAGACAGTGGAGGTCAACTGTCAAAGAAAAGGATGTGGGGGACAGAACAGACAGGCAGCTAGAATCAGTAATAAGTCTGGAGATTTCAAGCCAGCCGATGCTGGGAAGAGGTAATTGAAAGGAAGGCTAGATGGATGGACAGATGACCATGTTTATGAAGATTGATTGGCCATGGAATAGTCATGGAAGATTGATAACGCTGCTGGTTTTGACGTACATGTGTGACCCACACAAAAGAGCAGAGGTCGAGGCCGCTTGCTCTCCATGAGTGGCTACTGTGCGTGTGTTGCAAAGCAAAGGAGACTAATTCTGATTCTGAAGCATAGTAAATCAAGACGTGTACAACAAGATGAGAAATAAAGAGACTACATGGCCATGTGCCCTTAGATGCAAACTGTGATAGATATTTGATAGATTTCTTAGAACTAAGGTTTATTAAGAACTTTTTAGCCAGCTGATAAAGCAGTTTGGGGTTGTTGCTAAGATGATAGATAGATAGATAGATAGATAGATAGATAGATAGATAGATAGATAGATAGATAGATAGATAGATAGATAGATAGATAGATAGATAGATAGATAGATAGATAGATAGATAGATAGATAGATAGATAGATAGATAGATAGATAGATAGATAGATAGATAGATAGATAGATAGATAGAAAGAACAATGTTTCAAGTTGGGATTATACAGTAGTTGACAAGGAATGGGCTATGCACAGCTAGTGTTTTTCAGCCAATGACAAACTTCCAGTGAAACTAATGTGACTATTTTTAACTTCATAAGGTTTCCTGTACAGCATAGATGTTGTATTGTAATTAAAATACAATCAGGTAAATAAACTTAAGCATTCGTTTAGATGTTTAAGCATAAAATGAGATGAAAGACCTAAGGGGTCACCAATCTCATTCCTGGAGGTCTGGTGCCCTGCAGGGTTTAGCTCCAACTTGCCTCAACACACCTGCCTGGATGTTTCAAGTATACCTAGTAAGACCTTGATTAGCTTGTTCAGGTGTGTTTGAATAGGTTTGGTGCAAACACTAGCGCCTACAGTAGCAGCAGGCTAGTGCAGAAACTCCGTTAAATACTGGGGTAAAATAAATGTTCATTTTTTAAATACATGGCAGGAAAACGTGGAATTTAATGCAGTGCTTCTTGTCACATCTGAGAGGTTATATCGTTATATCAGGTTATATCGTATATCAATCAGATAACAGATTTTTTAAAGAAATCAGATCTTTACCGTGACGATTTGGTAATAGAAAGTCAGTTCACCAGAAGCGCTTGGGTTGGCTGACTGAAAATGAAAAAGTGTGTGTTCGAATTACAAGGGGGTTAGGAGGGATTGACCCTCCTAATTAACACTTGATCCCCCTGAAGGACATCAAAACAAAATATATGGGGGTCAGCCCTTAATAGTAAGAAATAGCTTTCTTCAATATTACCTTTCTTAAATGTTAATAATAAAATTAATATTTAATAATATTTAATGAACCCCATAACGGTTCATTCCACTGTCATTCCAAAGTTTAACCTTAACCGAGTTAACATTTTTAATATGCTTGTGGTTTTAAGGACTGTGACTGTATGATATTATGCAAATTTCAAACCATTTGTGTATAAAAAGTTTTAAGGACATATCACAGGTGACACGTCTTTAAATGTGGCTTTGAATTGATTGTGTTTTTGAAAGCACATTGTACAATTTTGAATAAACAAGAAATTATAACATGTATCTTTAAAAATGATACTTGTTTACAACCAAGACTATACGGTGTTATTTATTTACGTTTGATTATTCAGTTTGTGTATACCTGAATGCTGTTAGACTCTCCACAAAACTCTTACTGTGTTTGTTTTTTTGGTTCAAATTTGCATGCTATATTTTATACAGATGCATAAATCATCAAAATCAGTTTAAAAGTAATAATTATTTTAATAGAGCTATTCAAGTAATCTGGAGAAACTATATTTATATTGCATTATATACTGCAGAAAAACTAAATGTCACAATGTCAGGTTTTTTTTCGACAGATAGACAGACAGATAGACAGACAGACAGATGGATACAACATGAATGGATGAATGGATAATAGATAGATGGATGAATAGTCAGATAGATACAACATGGATGGATGGACAGACAGACGGAGGGACGATGGATAGATAGATAGGCTGACAGACAGACAGATAGATAGATAGATAGATAGATAGATAGATAGATAGATAGATAGATAGATAGATAGATAGATAGATAGATAGATAGATAGATAGATAGATAGATATCTCCTTTCTTTTCTCAGCAGGTGTGTGAGATCACAAGTTCAGAGATATGTCAGGATCCATTAACATGTGTTAGAGTCATGTCCCTTGTGTTTCACACAGAAACTGAGCCTCTTTCACACTTTAACTATAGCCTTCAGATGGACGCTGCTTCACTTTGTGCTGTATCTTGACATTTTCAGGTTTTTTAGAAATGTTGAGCTTTGTTTTAATGATTGTATGCCAAAAGCAGTACAATGAACACATTTAAATGACACTCTTAATGATTTCAGGCAATTATAACACACACATGCGCACAAAAAAATAATAATAATAATACAAATGAAAATCCTGTCATCTTTTGCTCACCCTCATCTCGTTCCAGACCATCTGTGAATAATGTACTTTTTCACACAGTGAATTGGGACTGTCATTTTCAGGTTTTAAATAGAGTGTAAAAGCACCATACAAGTATGATGTGCTGTATGCAGACCATATGAATCACATTCTATAAATATTCTTCTTTTTTTTTCCATTGTTGAAATAAAAATACCATTTTGTAACCACATTATGAAGGTGAGAAGATGATGTCCACATTTTCATTTTTTTTATGTGAACTGTTCTTTGCATGATGATGATGATGATGATGATGATGCTGATTATTTCAGATAAACTGTATAAAAAGTAGTTTGTCGTCCTCACTTAAGTAAACATATGTTTGTTCTAAAGTTTGTTCTTGAGATACAACAGCTGTAAGCATGCTTGAATGGCTTCTCATTGATGAAATGAATAACATCTGTCTGCCATTTCTGATTGGCTTTCTGTCAGACCATAGTCTTCTGCTGTGGCAGGAGCTTCCAGCTGCTCAACATATGGCCACCAAGGTACATATGCAGAGATAATGCCACATTATAGAGCACAAGTGATCAGATTTCAGTACAAACGTCACTCAGCTCTCCAAACAAACTGGTTTTTACCTGGTACATAAACTTTTTACTTGCTCCTTTTTTATAAGAAAGAGAGAGAGAGAGACTTGATGTGCTATTCATTCTATTTTTAATTGCATGTAGCTGTTAACTAGGGGTGGGAATCACAAGTTAACTCACCATATGATATTATCACTATATTTTGTCCGATATTGATATATCAGGATAATCACGATATCATCAATTCTGTGATATCGATATATCACAGGAAACTTATCCACGATATATCACAATATTTGTATTTGAAGAAAAAAACAAATGCATCACAAAGTTAGAATTCGAGATTTTCACCATTGCAGTGGCTCATCTGTCAGTGATTTAAATAATGCAGATGCGTCTCTGAAGTATTGTTTATTCGCCATTGCTAGATGCTCCACCCAATTATTGGTGGCAGCTGGGTGTACTGCAGCCAAAGCGGTCACTGCTGCAGTTAGTGTAAGACTGAATAATTTAAAGTATCAATAACGTATCGCGGCTGGAAATATCACAATATATAGGCAAATCGATATTTTGTCCCACTTCTACTGTTAACATCACATCTCAGGACAGTCACTAAATAATTCTCTGTAAATTTGTTATAACTGATATTAATGTAATAACATGTATAAAATATCACCTTATAATTTAGTCTATATACCTTGCTCACTGTTTTTTTCTAACCCTTCGTTTTGTCAATAAAAAAAAAACATTAAATAAAAAATACATTAAATTAAATTGACATTTTATTGACAAGCCCTTGGTCATTTTATATTACTTTTTTGTAATATACACTCACCGTCACTTAATTAGGTACACCTGTCCAACTGCTTGTTAACACAAATTTCTAATCAGCCAATCACATGGCAGCAACTCAATCCATTAAGGCATGTAGACATGGTCAAGAAGATTTGCTGCAGTTCAAAGCCGAGCATCAGAATGGGGAAGAAAGATGATTAAAGTGACTTTGAATGTGGCATGGTTATTGGTGCCAGACGGGCTATTCTGAGTATTTCAGAAACTGCTGATCTTCTTGGATTTGCACACACAACCATCTCTATGAATTACAGAGAATGGTCCGAAAAAGAGAAAATATCCAGTGAGTGGCAGTTCTGTCAGCTCAAATGCCTTGTTGATGCCAGAGGTCAGAGGAGAATGGCCAGACTGGTTCCAGATAATAGAAAGGCAACAGTAACTCAAATAACCACTCGTTACAACTGGTCTGCAGAAGAACATCTCTGAACGCACAACACATCGAACCTTGAGGCGGATGGGCTACAGCAGCAGAAAACCACAACGGGTGCCACTCCTGTCAGCTAAGAACAGGAAACTGAGGCTACAATTCACACAGGCTCACCAAAATTTGATAATAGAACATTGGAAAAACGTTGCCTGGTCTGATCAGTCTCGATTTCTTTTTAGACGGTAGGGTCAGAATTTGGCATCAACCACATGAAAGCTTGGATTGATCCTGCTTGTATCAATGGTTCAGGCTAGTGGTGGTGTAATGGTATGGGCGATATTTTCTTGGCACACTTTGGGTCAGCGGAATGAACTGCCAACTTATTCAGCACATGTTTTACGCAGTGGATGCCCTTCCCATCTCTGGGAAACACTTATACACACTCATTCACACTCATACACTATGGACAATTTTAGCCAACCCAATTCACCTGTACCGCATGTCTTTGGACTTGTGGGGGAAACCGGAGCACCCGGAGGAAACCCACACGAACGCAGGGAGAACATGCAAACTCCACAAAGAAACGCCCACTGACCCAGCCAAGGCTCAAACTAGCAACCTTCTTGCTGTGAGGCAACAGCACTACCTACTGCGTCACTGCGTCGCCCAATATAATATAATATAATATAATATAATATAATATAATATAATATAATATAATATAATATTCATTCATTTCCTTTATGGCTATGTCCCTTTATCCCCTTATTAATCTGGGGTCGCCACTGCAGAATGAACCGGCAACTTATCTAGCACATGTCTTCTACAGCGGATGACCTTCCAGCCGCAACCCACCACTGGGAAATATAATATAATATAATTATATTGTTGTATTTTGCCTGTTGTATTTGTTTAAGATGTTTGTTGTGTATGATTTCAATAAATGAATTAAAATTATAATCATTGAATTTACATTTTAATGAAGTTCTCATTCTTTTATTTTTATATTACTTTATAATATATTTATTCCATCAGTACATTTTACTCTAAACTCTTTCTAGGTCTTATTTTGTTAATACATTTAAATAAATTAATGTAAATAATTTAAATGAATACATTTAAATGTCATTAATTAAATTTAAATTTTAATGAAGCTCTCATTTTATATTCATTTTCATTTCATAAAGTGCCACTGAATACATTTCCAAATGACTCTGTGCTTTCTTTCCAGCACCTCTTATTTTGCTCCTTCGCTTCCCATCTTGTAAATGAGGCAAAAAAATGTTAGTCCTGCAGGACCCGCTGCTCATGTTTGGGTTGCTAAGGGACTTACGAAATACACTGAAATTGTCCTGACAGCCCAAGGTCATATTATTATTTTTTTCACCTCCTCTCTCTCTCTCCTCAGGAACAGCCATAATGAAACTGTCCCCATTACAGCGCTCTTTTATGGGCCTAAAATGGGAATATTGCCAGTATCAGCCCGGTGATGTTCTTGTCAGGCCCAGTGTGTGCTTGTGTGTGTTTCGCTGCGAACACCGCGGAGTGATCATTTTTAATGGGAGTGCAATAGTCCATACCTCCTCATCCGGCAGGATCCGTGAGCAGGGGAGAGGTGACACGACAGATTATGAGGAAGAGAGAGAGAAATAAAGTGAGAGAGGATGTAGAAATAAAACATATATATATAATAAAAAGGATTTTATTTTCAGTGCAGCTGTACAGTTGGGGAAGGGGATTGTGAGAAAGCTTTGGACATTTACCTTCTTTTGATTAGTTCTCCTGAGAATATCTCTGCCAGAAGCTTTGGCTCTGTTCCAGTGTTTGCTTACAATGGCTCTTTTACAGTAAACAAATTTTTTTGCTCGAATTAGACTGCAGATTTACTGCATTTGCTAACAAGGCACGATGAGACAGATTTTGAGACAGTTCGGCAGTGCACTATGAATGAGAAACCACAGTGCAACGTCACCGACGTGACACAATCTAAGCCAATGATGCTTGAGATTTGATCAGTTTCTGTTTGTTCAGTAAAATTGTTGACCAGTGAGCTTTTGCATTGAATCTGGGCAAACATGATAGAAGATAAGCAACTGACAAAATGTACAGTTGTTGTTAGGAATGTCCAGATCCAATCACATGATCGGAAATCAGGCCTGTTATACGCAGTTTCAGACTCGATTGAAATCGGACGTTACCTTCCAATCAGCACTCGAATATAAATAGTATGTGACGTATATGAAGAGCGAGGGGGGTGGTGGTGATGGTGTGGGTGGGGAATGGGGTGGGGGTGCTGCGGGGGTGTGCGCTACGCATCTGAAGAGCAGCAAGGGACGCAGTGGAGAGGGATGCGCAACGTATTTGAGGACCGGGCAGGAGATGCACGATTTCCAGGAGATTATCATTCAATTGCGGGCATCCGGAAGTCTCTATGCATTTGCTGGAGACTCCTGGAACTTCAAGGAGACTTCGGATGTCTGTTAATAAATTATAATTACTAGGAAATTTAATTAAGAATATAAACAATTGTCGTTAACTTCTGGCCACAACCGTATCTGATCTAGCAATCAACTATCTGATCTATGTCTGCAGTCTGGAGGTATTATAAAGTTGATGATGACAACATTGCCATATCAAACTGTGAGATATGTACATTTGGGATTGCAAGAGGTGAAGAATTGATGTTATTTATTACTTGATTGCTCAAGCTACCTCACAGAAGTGTTCTGTTTGTTGTTAAGTTGTTGAATGTTAAAATACGGTGAATTAAATAATAAAAAAGGAACATCCTGGATCCATTTCTGTGCTCTTTCCTTTTATAATTTTTTTAATGTATTATAGAAGTATCGGATTGGATATCAGTATATACTCAAAATCAAATGACTCGAGGGCAAAACCTGATCTAGACATGTCTAGTGCCTCTGTTGTGGTTATGGATAGTTAGTGGGTAACACTGGCATTGTGTCTCATAAAACGTCTCAAAAATTTTTATCCATAATTTCATTTTGCAGATCCTAGGGGTGTTATATTGGACATTTAAAGGCACACTATGTAATTTTCGCCACTAGAGGGCGCATATTCACAACAAATAAAGACGACATGACTTGCAAAGATGTTAGCCTCATTCACATTATGAGCGACTCGCAGCAGCAAAGCAACAAGCGACTGATCAATTTAACGGAGAGCAAGCGACTTCTGACGACGTCCATCTATGCGAGCGACAGTGAACATTGGCGACCAGGGGAGTGTGTCGAGCGATGCGACCAGGGGCGGAATTAGTGATTTGAGGGACCTAAGCAATTTCAGCTATGGGGCCTTAGAATTTAAAATCAAAACACTCTTTTTCTCTATAGATTTGTTTTTCTGTAGACTCATTTTTATCTTTATTTTGTAATAAACTGCATGTTCAAAATAGATTTCAACTGGAACCTTTTTTTTCTTCATCTAAAATTAAATTAAAATGAAGTTCTATTATTCATGGTGCCCCAGGTCATGAAAAATAGTAAAAACATTCAAATTTTAATGGTTATAGACCGAATCAGGGTGCGTATTCCAGGGGGGGGTTGGGGGAATTGCCCCCCCCCCCCCCCCCCCAATTAACGCTTCATCCCCCTGAAGGACATTAAAACAAGATGTATGGGGTGTCAGGACTTTAATAGTAAGAAGTAGCCTTCTCTGATCTTTGATCTATATTTTAAATAATAATAATTAAAAATGCATAATATTCATATACATTTGATGCCCCATAACGGTTTTTACTATTGTGAATGCAAAATGCTAGGAAAAAATATCATTCATCAGTCTGAAACTGGAAGTTTTAGAGCACTGATACCATCTTATGTATTCACAAAACACGTTTGTTGTAAAATAGGTGTTTAAATCTGGATGTAGACAAAAAAATAATAATTATTAGACATATAATTTGTATAGTTTGACCTACAGTAACCTCTAAAATAGTCATTAAATATCCCTCAAAACACTGAAAACGTATATACAAATGTATATATATGAAAGCAGTAGAGTTTTTATTATGCCACAGTTCAGTTTACGGTTCTTCCAGATCACATGGAGAACAATCAGTGGTATTTTATCAAACTAAATACATTGGATAACTCTATAATGCTGCTCTTTGCTGTCTAATATAACACGTGACATATTTAAGCTTCTTTAGTCTTTCCAAAAATTGAGGGTGCCACAAGTTATTTTTTTCTGGATGGGATGTACATAAGTCAGTAAAATATATAACACTGTTCTACTTACAGTCTTTGATACAAAAACTGTACATATTGTGCCTTGAAAATTATTTTCATGTTCAGGATACTTGCTTTGTGGTGTGGCTCATTAATCTGTTGTAAACAGGCATCATAAGATGGGTACACTGAGTTCATAAATGGGATAAACATTGTCAACAACTATACACTAGTAGGATGTGGAGCTTTGTCAATGCTAAGTCACCCCAAATGGGCCCAAAGTGTTCCAAGAAAATAAACTTCACCCCATTATACCTCCAGTATACATGACTGTTGATACAAGACAGGATGGATCCATGCTTTCATGTTGTTGACTCTACAATCCAAATGTCGCAGCCTAAATCGAGATTCATCAGACTAGGCAACTTTCTACCAATCTGATTCATTCATTTTCCTTCTGCTTACCCTGCTGAAAAATCCAGCTTAAACCAGCCTAGGCTGGTTGGCTGGTTTTAGCTGGTTGACCAGCCTGGTTTTAGAGGGGTTTTTGCCATTTCCAGGCTGGTTTCCAGCCATTTTCAGCCTGGTCTTAGCTGGTCAGGCTGGAAAATAACCAGCTAAAACCAGCTAAAACCAGCTTGACCAGCCTGGTTTAAGCTGGACATAGTTGGTTTTGGCTGGGCTCCCAGCCTGGCTAGGTGGTCAAGCTGATTTTAGCTGGTCATTTTCCAGCCTGACCAGCTAAGACCAGGCTGGAAATGGCTGTAAACCAGCCTGGAAATGGCCAAAACCCCTCTAAAACCAGGTTGGTCAACCAGCTAAAACCAGCCAACCAGCCTAGGCTGGTTTAAGCTGTTTTTTTCAGTAGGGTAGTCTCTGATTTATCAGAGATTGACACAGTAGAATGAACCGCCAACTATTCCAGCACATGTTTTTACGTAGCAGATGCCCTTCCAGCCTCAACTCAGTACTGGGAAGCACCTATACACTCTCGTACACACTCATACATTACGGCGGAAACCCATGCAAACACTGAGAGAACATGAAAACTGGCCCAGACGGGACTCGAACCAGCAACCTTCTTGCTGTGAGGCAACAGTGCTAACCACTGAGCCTACCAATCTTATATTATTCAATTTTAGTGAGTTTGTATGAATTGTAGCCTCAGTTTTCTGTTGTTAGCTGACAAGAGTGGCGTTGGCGTGCTCCAATGCTGCTGTTGTAGCTCATCTGCTTCAAGGTTAAATGTGTTGTGTGTTTAGGGATGCTCTTCAGTAGACTTTGATTGCGATGAGTGGTTATGCCTATCTGAATCAGCTCAACTCTGGCCCTCTGCCATCAACTAGGGATTTTCACCTACACATTTGCCACTCTTTAGACAGGTTCTTGTTTTTTGACCATTTTCCATTCACCCTAGAGATGTTAGATGTGAAAATCTTTCTAGATCAGCAATTTCTTAAATACTCAGACTAGTAGGTGTGGGACCAACAGCCATGCCACATCCAGTTACCTTTTCCCCACATTCTGATGCTCTGTTAACAAGCAGTCAAACTGGTCTATCTAATAAAGTAGTTGCATGAGTGATTGTACATGGTCTCAAGGTCTATGTCTAAGGAGTTAATCCAGTAAGAGGATGATACCTTGACATTTATCTCTAAACAAGTATGAAGGCAAGTTTGTTCTCTCTGTTCTAATAAACATTCAGATTTCTCTCAGATAGCTGATTGTAAATACATACTGACAGGGCAGCACTTAGCACCACGTGGGCATTAGCAATAAATGGATAAGGTAATTGGATTTGTCTTTCACTCTGTTAATTCTTTCAGAGATTATACAAGACAACCGGTTTGTTTATTAAAACAGAAAGACAGAGGAAGTGATTTGGATGCTTATAGCGAGCTAAACACACGTCCCCCTGAGCTCTCTGTAGATCCAGGCGAGCTTTTGAGCGGATTTGTGTAAAGCCTTGCACTCCTAATTGGTTTTGAAAGTTTTGAGGGTTAATGTCTGCTCTTGAACTTCATGTCACCATGATTCTGACAGAGCAGCGGCAGTCAGCTGCTTTCCGGAATATGGCTAACATCAAAGGCCTGCCCTTGTTATTTCCATCACGCTATAAAATGGATACTATTTACTTCCCTAAAAAGATAGGGTCACCTAAAATTACACTCTAAAATCTTCCTTAATTAACTGCTTATCCCGTATTTTGTGATTCGTGGGTGTTTTCTGCTTATTTATGTAAATATAATTGCATTATGGGACCTTTATATCTGCACTGATGTTGAAAAAGTTGAACAAAGTGACTTTTATTGTCATTAGTTTTGTAGTTTAAAGGGACAAACTTTCTGGGATGGCTGTGTAAATAGCTACCAGTACTTTTTTCCCTGTTATTTTCTATTTACTATAAAAATGCTGGATTTTTGTAACCCAATGTTAATAAATATATAGACTAACTCAAATACACTACCTGACAAAAATCTTGTCGCCTATCCAAGTTTTAGGAACATCAAATAACTTGACTTCTATTTGATCATTTTGTATCAGAACCGGCTTATATGAAAGGCAAAGATCTCTAGATTACACTTATTTTACCAAAATAAAATATGATCATGCCTTGATTTTTTATAATTTATTTAGGAGAGTAAGGTCTGACTTTGCTTAGACAAAAGTCTTGTCACTTAACAGAAATAATGTACAGTATAGAATAGAAAGTCATGATGCAGAGGAAAAAGAATCAACATTGTGCATGACACCCATGAGCTTGGAGGACTGCATCCATCCATCTCTGCAATGACTCAAATAACGTATTGATGAAGTCATCTGGGATGGCAAAGAAAGCTTTTTGCCGGACCCCCAGAGTTCATCAAGATTATTTGGATTCATCTTCAATGCCTCCTCCATCATACGCCAGACATGCTCAATAATGTTGATGTCTGCTGACTGGGCTGGCCAATCCTGGAGCACCTTGACCTTCTTTGATTCAGGAACTTTGATGTGGAGGCTGAAGTATGAGAAGGAATGCTATCCTCCTGAATAATTGCCCTGTCTTGTGGTTTTGTTATGTTATGGCCAACACAAATACCTCAGGCTGTTGATGTTGCCATCCACTCTGCAGATCTCTCACACACACCCATACTGAATGTAACCCCAAGCCATCAGCTTTCAGCAAACTTGATTGATTTCTGTGAGAATCTTGGGTCCATGCAGGTTCCAATAGGTCTTCTTCAGTACTTGTGACAACTGGGATGTAGTTCAAAATGGGGGATGTAGTTTTCATCTGAAAAATCTACCTTCTGGCACTTTTACAAATGATCAACTAGAAGTCAAGTTATTATTTGTTGCTCTTATAACTGGGATCGACAACAAGACTTTCAACAGGTAGTGTATAGACAAACCCAAAATTGGGTTAATTTTAGCTATTCAATTTAAATTACACTTTTGAACCCAATTTTTTTGCCCATATTTGAGCCAGCACTGGATTAAAACAACCCAGAATATTTCTGAGTATACAACATAGAGTTTAAAACTACAATGGTAGTGTTAATCATGGTATCTTAAGGTAATGCTATATTTTGGTGTTTTGCATCATTAGGTTAACATGTTTAGCCATTCTCATTGACAAGCAAAATTTAAACAGCACCAATCTAACCCAAATGACCCTTAGTGCTAGTCTGAAATACAGTTTTTGTAACCATATGGTACGATTTCACAACGCTAAAATAACAGATTCAAAGTGCTTCCATTATCATCATCTAAATAAACTCATGTCATCCTCATTATTTATTATATATTTATCCTTATATAAATCAACCACATTTATTATTATAGTAAATTAACTTTTTTTTTTTTTTTTACAAAGTTTTCAGAGTTGAAGTTCAGTTCAGTCTGGTTTAATTTCACTTGCTGAAAGTCCAAGAAGAGCAAATCCATCCACAACTCCACAAGTCCCAAAACCAAGCAAGCCAGTGACAACAGTGACGAGAAACAAAACCTCACCAATTGACAAAAGTGAATGAAAAACCTCAAGTAAAACCAGGCTCAGTTGGGCACAACCATTTCTCCTCTGGCAAAACTTCCTGTGCAGAGCTGCAGTCTAGGTGCTGGGGCTGAAGAACGCTGGACATCCATCGTAGAGAAGCTGCAGGTGTGAGTAGGTCACGGGCAGGTGTACAGGCTGGCATGGGATCAATGCGGAGACGTGTCTGTCACTGGGATCTTTCAGGAGTTAGTCCCATGCTCTGCACTACTCCATGACCGCCACAGCATCTGCTTAGGGTACAGCCAGATCTAGGATTATGGAGACCTTGGGATAATAAAAAACAAACCAACATCAGCGTAGATGCTGTTCAAATTCTAATGTCTTTTGGGAGGTTTTGCCAGCTCTGGTTGCCCTAATTAATGCAGTTATCATTCAATCGATCAATCAATCAGTCAATCAATCAATCTATATATTGTCTGTTATTTTTTAAAAAGCAATTGTAACTATTTTTATCATTCACATTAGGCTTTCTCAAGCTATCTGCAGTTTAAAATATAATTTATTTATGCGCTAGCAAAGCATTTCATTGGACATGCTCAAATATACTATTTCACTTGTCTGCAGGTAAAATTTGTTCTTCCGTCTCTCAGGAACAAAAGCTTTTACGCCCTGCTGTTAAGAAAACCACATTTTCAGGGACATATTTATTTAGGCCGTTCAACAAAGAAGGGGAATAAATGTTTAATTCGCAGTGTTATGTTCCCATCCAGGCAGCAGTTGACCGGTTTTCACTGCGTTTCAGATGTCGGATTGCACTCATGGAGGTGAGAGAGATATTGAAGTAATTGCTCAGTTAGGGAGTTTTGTTCTTATGAATTAATACAGACCATGGTGGAAACTTGACTGAATAGACAATGCAACAGCTCAATGTCTTTACCCTCAGGCTCGTGTTCACATAAAATCAAAACCATAGCACAAACTGTAAATATAGCCAACAAGCACACACACATACATGAATTCACAAATAACAGCAAAACCAGCAGACTCTGTGTGACATGTTTTATTCATTTGCCAAATCGTCTACGGCTCAACGCTGCCGAGGCCTCAAAGCATCAGAGATTTCAATAAATGAGAACAACAAAAACAAACATGGGGAAAAAAAATAATACACTGAAGGTAAAAAAAAAAAACATTTCAGAAGATAAAGGTGGGCAAACCTGAGGCGAGGCAGGAGGGCTGAGCGGAAGAAGAAAGGAAAATAGTCGGCTTCTCGATCCGGCCGACGACGCCATTATCACAGAACAGCGATGTGGATGTCACACCCTGCTGCGACTGTGAACATGACACCTTCTCTCTCCTCTCCTAATCTCTTTTCTTTCCCCTCACACACACACACATACGCATACTCTATATTTAGTTTTCCCTTCATTCCCCATCCTCTCTCATATTGGCGTCCTCTTATTTGTCTCTGCCATTCTCTAGTGCTTGTCTCGTACCCAAACTCCTTACCTGCACTGTGATGGAATATTAATACTGTTTTTTCATCTCGTTTCCAGCATCTTTGTGGACTTGACATTTCTTCCACATTTTTATGCATTATCACTGTGTGCCGTCTTCTCTTGGGTCCCGTCAGGCCGGGGCGTCAAACTTTACTTCTCCTCCTGCATGACCTCAGTGGCGTGGCTGGGTTCCAGCAAATTTCGTTGTTTTATTTATTTATTAATGATAAACAGACAAGACTTCTGCCCGAGAATAGGCTGTTTGTTGGAGATTTACAAGCTCGTAAACACAAAATGGCAGGAGGGGGTTCGGTGGCTGGTTGAGAAACTGTGGAAGTAGAGACATGCACAGGTGGACAAAACATGCAAACATTTTCTTTAAAATATAAAAAGACACCAAAACAAAGCTCTATTTTGCTGAATTATGTGAGTATGTTATCACAAATGTTTCAAGTAACGTTTAAATCCAAAATATAAGCAAATTTAAGTACACTGTAAAAAAGTATCTCTTAATTAACAGTTTCCATATTTTGTGTTTCTTTTGTTTGCGGTTGTGAAGTGCATTATGGGATGTTGATCTCTGCTCTGTCAACTTTTGATGTTGAAAATTTAACTCTGCAGTTGTTTGAAGTACAATAATGTACAGTAAATAATATAAAGAGAAATATTTTTTTCAAATATAATGTACTGCAGTTATTTACAATGTTTTTGCAACACCAATCCAGAAAATCTATTACTTTAAACTATTAAAAATATTAATAGAAGTCACTTTATGCAACTTTATAAAGTTAAAAATTGTCAGAAGAAAGATCAAGGTCCCATAATGTGATTCAAAAATATAAATAATCAGGATTGTAGTGACACAAATCATGTCCTGTGTCATGCTAATGACAACTTACACCAGGGGTTCTCGATCTCTGTCCTAGAGGTCCGGTGTCCTGCAGATTTTAGCTCCAACCCCAATCAAACACACCAGCCAATCAGGTAAGAGTAGTAAGAGACTAGGGCTACCAACCATGACATGTTGAGACCCACATGGCTCAATTCTGGCACCTCTCCTGTTCAACAATTATATGCTCCCTCTGAGCCAAATAATGAGCAAGAATCAACGCTCCTACCACAGCTATGCTGATGACACTCAGATCTACTTAGCTTACTGCCTATTGACTACAGCCCCATTGACACCCTCTGCAAATGCATTGATGAAATGAATGGATGCGCCAAAACTTTCTATAGTTAAACAAAGAGAAAACTGAAGTCATTGCGTTTCGGAACAGAGATGAGGTTCTTAAGGTGAATGCGTACCTTGGCTCTAAGGGTTAAACAACAAAAAATAAGGTCAAGAATATTGGTGTGACTCTGGAGTCAGATATGACTTTCAATAGTTATGTCAAAGCAGTTAGTTAATCAGCATAATATCATCTCAAAAACATTGCAAGAATTAGATGCTTTGTTCCCAGTGAAGACTTAGAGAAATTTGTTCATGCTTTTATCAGCAGCAGGGTGGAACTAGAAAATCAGAGCACATCACACCTGTCCTCAGGTCTTTACTCTGGCTCCCAGTTACATTCAGAATAGATTTTAAATGTGAGAAAATATTGCTGTCACTCTGATACAAGTTTAATTTATGGAAAATATTACAAATAACTGCAGTTCATCAAACAAATCATCATTATTTGTTTATCATCAAATTTGAAAACAGTAATTTTGGTTTACAGACCAAGAACTATTCAATAGTACTGTGCATTGATGAGTATAATTTAATGAGATTTGTGAAAGATGATAATGTAAAAATATTAAAATATAAATGGCCCACGATATTTGTGCTACTTTTTTTTCACATCGAAGAAAACTATGATATCAAATAAATAATAGTGTTCCTATTATAACTCTAAATAAAAGAGATTTATTTGAAGGTGGACATGAGATTTCCATTAAACATAGTAAAGCGATGACTGAACTCTTTCATCATAGAAAAAGAATTTAATAACAAAGAAACATTCGCCAAGGTTTTAAGTTAGAATGGTTGAAGGTTTAAAAAACCCAGACAGATATTAATATGTCTGAAAGGCAGAAACGAGTCACGGAATGAGCCACAACACACAACACTGAACATTTTTCTATTTAAGAAATTCCCTAGTTCCATCTCAAGGTCAAACGGTTTACACACTAGTTTACGCAGTAGGTTTAAAGCGCCTGTTCATTTGTTTCATTCACATTCAGCTCAGCCTCACCTGCCTTTTAAGCTTCAATGGCTTCAGATCTTTTTAATACTCTGCGCAAAGGGTCTGATGAAAAGGTCAGCCCGGCTGAATTAGAGAGCCAGCTGTCTCCGGTTAGGGTTTGTTGAGCAATCATTTCCATATCTGGTTAACTTGGTCATTCGTCTCTCAGGTGAATGCCTTGTCAGAGAATGAAAGCTGTAAATCTGGAGTGAAATCTCACGGGGACGAGCATGGCATGCTGGGATACTGTAACCTTGAGGATGAAAGAGCTACGCATTAAAAAAGGCACTTTTTTATCATTTATGCGGTGGTATTAAAAAAAAAAACAGTATTTTGAAACCTAGACATTATGTGGTGTAAATATTAAAAAGTTCCCAAGAAGATTTTTCTCTTTCATGTTTTTGTAAAAGCGTGGAGTGAACTTAAATGAACCGTGGAGTTTGCACAACAAAAGCTAACCTTGCTTGGCACCATAACTGCAAATCCCCGCTGGGAATGAACTACACAGATGTAACTTTGACAGCTAGATGTGAAGTTCCTCAAAATGGTGAGTAAGCATTATTCTTTGCATTGCATATGGTTTTATATAATATATGGGTCACGCTTCACAATAAGGTTCTGACTAAGAATAAACAGAACTTGCACACCATTTAATAATAACAATTAGTGTTAATTTAAACATATTTATTTTGGGGATTTGGTTATCTGTGGTTGTTGACGTCAGCTCCAGAGAGGAGCTGAAAAGAGGGAAATTGTGGGTGAAAACAATTTTATTTTTATTACTTGTGTGTCTTTATTTTTTTATTAGAAAAAGAATTTTAGACTATCAACAGATTAATCAATCTTTTTCTTTTGTATGATACCATATATAAACTAAGCATACTTCTTTTTTCTTACTGTGTTGCATACTTTTTAGAAGGAACTGCTGACAAGAGGGAAATAGCATTGTAGCATTATAAGAATAAGCTCAAGACTGTTGTCTAATAAGAAGTCTAGACATGTCACAAGGAGCTTGATGCTTGTAGAGATTGTGAAATATATTGAAGGTCACTTAACTTCAGTTCTGGTATGCAGAGATGGGTTGTAAAAAGAGGAAGTATGTTTGGGTACAAGAGCCAAAGGACTGCCGAATGACTGATAAATGATGTTACACCAAAACTCCACCTGTTAATGTCAGTTGTGTATTTATGCTAGAGTCAGGGAAATGTAAGTTAGTTGTGACCCTCCTGAATGTAGTTCTTGTATTGCATTGTGGTACCGTAACCCAGAGCTCTGTCCTTGAATTAATCATTTGTATCTAATAAATTATTAATATTTTTGACATAGAAGAAAACTCTCTCCTGACCTTTTTTATTGAACACACACGGAAGTGGCAAGATATTCCAACATTATTCATTATTAAAATCTAAAGTTGTGCATGTTAACAAGGACCATCAATAAATGATTTTGTTTTCATTAACTAGTGTTAATAAGTAATGTATTTTTTTATTCTTTGTTCTTGACAGTGCAATACAAGCATTAGCTAGCATGAACTAATAGAACATTACTGTAAAATGTTCCGTATCTAATATTGCCACCCTTGGCAAAAATAACCAAAGAAGGCTTTGAAAAAAAATTGCCAACGAGGACTTTTACATGGACACCAATATTCTGATTTTAATACAGTTAAGGCAATACTCTGATTAAGTGTCTATCAGCGATATTTGATTATTTCGATTAAGGTCATGATTGAACTAAATAAATTTAATTAAGACATATGGAGAATGCAGATTTTAGTTACAAGACATGTAAAAACATTAATCAAACTATTACCATTGTGTAGGATTTTCACCACATTTTGTGACAAGATAACCTATACAAACAAGGCTGTTTGACACTATTCTCTGCATTTACAGAGTCGATGAAGGACCACAGATACCTGCATTTTTCCCATATGGCACCCGCTATCAAATTCCATTAAAACAACACTCTTCCAGTAGTTCATACTCGCATCCAATATCTCGTTTGTCACGGAGGGCATGCATGAAATGTTCCTGAATAAAAGTGAAAATGCCAAACTGCAGTTAAAGTCGACAAATTAAAAAGGAAACACCCGAAATTACATAAAACTCTGGAGGAAATAGCGTGGTGACGCAATGACGTTAATCAAATTGTGCTATAACATGTAACACAGGATCATGAAAGGAACATTCAAAAAGCAACTCATGTAAACACCTTAATCATAATATTGCATTTTTCAGATTAAGGCAAATAATTTGATTACTGATGTCTATGTAAACATAGTCACTGTCTAACCCAGGGATGCCCAAACTCATTCCTGGAGGGTCTGTGTCCTGAAAAGTTCCAACCCCAACCAGACACACCTGGGCCAGCTAATCAAGCTCTTACTAGACTTTCTAGAAACATCTGTGCAGGTGTGTTGAAGCAAGTTAGAGCTAAAATCTGCAAGACATCGGCCCTCCAGGACCGTGTCTGGGCACCCCTGGGCTAACCTTTTGGTATTTTGTAAATTTAATTATGGAACCTTGATCTCTGCTTTTAAAACTTTGGATTTGTAAAAGTTAACTTAGACTTCATTTTACTTTTTAAGTTATATGAAACATTAAGTCGCAAAAGTATTGAAGTATTTCAATATGTTTATTTAATTCATATTTTTATTGTGATTTTGTATTTTATACACAGGAGGTCAAACAATTGAGACAATTAAAATTTTCAACCCAGGCTCATTGCAGATACCAACCCAGGCCAACATTTCTGGGGACATCGAAATACATAACCAGAGGTATGTTTGCTCACAGTTTTTGTTTTGCAAATTTAGAAGCTACTGTATATGCCTTTTGATGATCTAAAATGCCTCTCGTGCATCCTCTTCTTGTGTAAATCAACCAGAGGCCTTACGCCTCTACACATTTTGATGATCTCAAATTCCTCTCGCACATCCTCTTTGTGTGTAAATGCACCAGAGGGCGCAATATACACTTCAGCCAATCAGGTCAGTTTGCTCTTGACTGACCAACTTACCCACCCACTCCTTCCCTAAACCCAACCCATGGTGTTTTCAAAAGCATCTAGAAAAAGAAAAGCTGTTAATTTTACCACGTTTTCAGCCTGTTGATTATTTAAAAAAATTTTGTTGTTGTTTTTGATTTACCTGGTTTCTGGAAACGTGATTCACCAAACTCCAACCACGGCGCATCCCAAGTTTGCTGATAAATGCGGCGAGCCACTGGGCAAACTGCTAAGGAAAAAAGGAAAGCCATCCATACGGAGGTAAACGGTCAGCTGGTAGCGCGAAAACGAACAGGATCCATCGGCGGGGTCATATCACCCCATAGTGTTCATTTAAAGATGTACCTTGTATGTACATCTAATTATCTAATTATCACCATCACTATCATAATTATCTATCTATCTATCTATCTATCTATCTATCTATCTATCTATCTATCTATCTATCTATCTATCTATCTATCTATCTATCTATCTATCTATCTATCTATCTATCTATCTATCTATCTAAATCTTTAATATGTTTTTAACAAAGAAAAGTTTTGGGGTTTTTTTGTAGTCAAGAATTTAAGATACAAGTATATAATCAAATTGATATTTAAAGAAAGACACATCCTGATAATATACTTTGGAACATTAAGTCTGACAACTAGACCCAGTGTTTTCTATAACCCTCTGTTTTGTACCTGATATAGTGGTCGTGGCTGCATGTTTATGTAATAAATAAGAGTGCTGATGGCTGAAAGCGTCTGAATCTTAATGTTTCCCCATTAAGCAAGTGCAGGTGTGAGTCTGAAGCTCAATAATGTGATAGTCAAGGTTGAACTGAAGCTTGCAGGATGTTAATGTGATTCCCCTGCGACATTCAGGCCTTGACTGTTTAACATTTATTTTCAAGCAGCCGCTTTTTATGCAGTCCTAAGGGTGGAGATACAGTGATAAATCTTCAGCAAAAGCCTCCGAATTCATTCTGAAACCCCTGTCAGGCTGACGCAAGAACAGAAGGAATTAAAAAGTGAAAACACCAAATGGTTTAATTGGAAAAAATCTCAAAGCTGGGTCCGGAGAGCGGTCTCATGGTCACAATTATAACTTTAACTGGTGAAATTGAATCTAGAGGAGACTGATAGGGCTGTTCTGGGTTTCCCATTCCAATTAACCAACCAGCTATTACCTCGTCCACTTGCGCATTTCAGCATCCTGCACTACATACTTGTTTATTTCTATGCAACAGTGACTTATTGACTTCACTGATTAATTAAATATAACAATACACTGTTTTTTGCTTTAAAGGATTGTTTTTTAATCAAAATACCTACACTGCAAAAACAGTTTTCTGTATATTGTTATTACTGATTTTATTTTTCCCTGTTTATTTATGATTTTGAATTGCATTATGGTACCTTGATCTTTTTTTCAACAGTGTTTAACCTTGAAAACTTTCAAAACTTGACTTTTATTGACATTTTTAATAGTTTAAAGTGATATATTGTCTGGCTTGGTGTTGTATAATATGGTACAAAAATCTTGCAATAATAAAGTACTTTGTAATAATAAAATACAACTTTTTCTGTTCTTTTACAGACTTCTCTTTATAGATTATATATGTTATTATATAGATTCTAAATAAGTTGCATGCATACATATAAAATCAATAGGGATTTGCAAATCATTAGAATTATCATAATATGATTGACGTACATAATAGATACACTTACAAAAAAGTAATTAATGCATTTAATTTAGTTCATTCATTAATTTTCTTTTCGGCTTAGTACCTTTATTAATCCTTTATTAATCTTTATTAATTTACGCAGCGGATGCCCTTCCAGTTGCAACCCAACACTGGGAAACACCCACACACACTCTTTCACACACATACTCTTGGGCCAATTTATCTTATTCAATTCATCTATACCACATGTCTTTGGACTTGTGGGGGAAACCAGAGCACCCGGAGGAAACCCACTCGAACACTGGGAGAACATGCAAACTCCACACAGAAATGCCAACTGACCCAGCCGGGACTTCTTGCTGTGAAGTGATTGTGCCACCCACTGTGCCACCATGACGCCTAATTTAATTTAATATTGTTTATAATCATTATGCAATTGTATATTGTATATAGTTTTTATATATATTGTAAACATATATTGCACATTGTTAATAATATTATATACTCTTATTCAATATACTGTACTAATATAGCATATAAGATAATTACCATACAATTGGTATTTCTATCATACACAAAGTATATATATATATACATATTTTTTTCATTTATTAATCTATAATTTATTAATATACAGTCACCGGCCACTTTATTGAGTACACCTGTCCAACTGCTTGTTAACACAAATTTCTTATCAGCCAATCACATGGCAGAAACTCAATGCATTTAGGCATGTAGACATGGTCAAGACGATCTGCTGCATTCAAACCGAGCATCACGTCCAACCTTGAGGCGGATGGGCTACAGCAGCAGAAGACCACACCGGGTGCCACTCCTGTCAGCTAAGAACAGGAAACTGACGCTACAATTTTACAGGCTCACCAAAATTGGACAATAGAAGATTGGAAAAACGTTGCTTGGTCTGATGAGTCTCGATTTCTGCTGCGACATTCAGATGTGAGGGTCAGAATTTGGCATCAACCACATGAAAGCATGGATCCATCCTGCCCTGTCTCAGCAGTTCAGACTGGTGGTGGTTGTTTAATGGTGTGGGGAATATTTTCTTGGCACACTTTGGGTCAATTAGTACCAATTGAGCATCATATCAATGGTACAGCCTACCTGAGTATTGTTGCTGACCATGTCTATCTCTTTATGACCACAGTGCGCCCATTTTCTGATGGCTACTTTCAGCAGGATAACACGCCATGTCATTAAGCGCCAATCATCTCAGACTGGTTTCTTAAACATGACAATGAGTTCACTGTACTCAAATGGCCTCCACAGTCACCAGAACTCAATCTGATAGAGCATCTTTGGGGTGTGGTGGATCGGGAGATTCGCATCATGGATGTGCAGCCGACAAATCTGCAGCAACTGCATGATTCTATCATGTCAATATGGACGAGTGCCAACCACTGAGCCACCCCCCCCCCCCTATTATTATTATTAATATTATTATTTTACTGAATTGTTTTTTTTACTAAGAGATAGATTCCAGAGAGCTGATATAATGAACTGTTATCATGTATTGTTTTCATGGTTTAATTCACCCATTGGTCACTGTGTTATTCATAAACCATTTTTTCCCCATTTAATGAATATACCTCCATGTGTTCTATAATTAGCGTGCTTGTTTATGTCTGTAAAAGCAGCACTTGAGTATTCAGCGGCTTTCACCTTATTTAAATGTCACTCCCGTCCCGCCTCCTGCTAATTTATATGGCAAACAGAATGTTATGCAAAAATGCTGCTCGATCATGGTGCTAAAACTACACCGATAAAACCCTCCAGAGGTCAGCTGAGTTTCTGAGTCATCAAAACAGGACAGGCAATCAACTGACAGGTGGCAGTGTTTGATGATGTAATTTCCTGCACCTGTCAGTCTCACAGGAAGGCGCCGCTTCTACATTTCATTATGATGGCTCGCTTCATTCGTATTGCCAAGGTCAGGGAGTTCGGGGTATTAAGTCCATGCGATGCATCCCAAATGAAGCCCTCAGAGTTTGTCGGCAGACTCTGTAATTCAATTTGTTCAGTCCAAACCAGTGCTGTTTTTCGGCAAATACTTCGTCAACCCCTCGTACATACTCCTCCATAACTAATGAGCCGTGTGCCGAAACACAGAAACAAGAACGGTGTTGCACGGGGAGATTTATCAGAGGGCATTTTAAGCACAGGAAGTAAATGATCCAACAAAATACATTAACCTTATTTACTAGATAGAGAGGCTTATTAGATCGCTCACCACAATGAGCTCAGCTTGGTGTCTCTGTCATTTCCAGCACATTAGGAAACACACAAATCAGCCCTTCTCTAAAGTTTATTGCGTTATTTAGCCCAGAGAATGACCTTGATGTTTCCTTGGAACATTTAACCGACCCCAAGGTAGACATTATGGTGATGAATACACAGGAACACTGACAGCAGCCCAATCTTATCTATTTACAGAGCAGGAGGAAGACGCTCTCTCTTCTTCTGTCTGCCGTTTGCTGGTTTGGACCTCATGCTGTGGCTTCTTCACTCATTTGTCATTACACTCTGCTCATCCACTGTCAGCTCAGCGGTGAGTGTCGAAACCCGCCAAGGCTGCTCATTCTCTCCATCTCTCTTTTTCTCTCTCTCGTACACACACACGCCCCTCCTTTTCCTCTATCAATAACCAGCTCCCAGGGCCGTCGTGGTAATATTTAACATGTTCAATCAGAGTCGGAGCGTTTATTAGAGTCTGGTCGGTGGGCCGGGTGCGAGTTCGTTTCTAAGCTTGATAATTAAACTCTGGGATGCACCTATAAAATCCTGACTACTATTGCTAGATTTGCTGTGTTTTTAGATTGTTTCGGTACTAGTAAAATCACCAGGTGTGAGGCAAAGTGATCATTACGATGTGTGTAAATCTGAAAAAGTTGAGGTTGTTACAGCAGAGTTATGGATATGGTTATTCATTACTGAGTTTCCAACCAAACTTGTGAATTTAACCTCTTTGGCATTTTTACAGCAGTCTTTGGTCTTTTGTTTATACAAAAAAATATATTTTGGGACCTTCAAAAGCCATACTTTTTAAATCAATAGCATTACTAATTCTAGAAGTCTAACTAGGACTTTAGAAATTACAACAACATGATTTAGTGAAATTGTTGATATCATGCACATGAATATTATGTGTTCAGATATTTGAGTGTGGGAGGACTCAAAAACAAAATGAAGTAGAATAACACAGCAGAGTGGAAAGAGTACTGAAAACTCATTCTCAAGTAAACCCAACCCAGGCTCTATGCGTTATATACGTCCCAGGAGTTTTTTTTTTGCAGTTTTTTTTCTCGCATAAATCCACCATAGGCCACTGTCGACTGACCGACTGACTGACTGATCGACCGACCCACCCTCCTCCTTCCCTAAACCCAACCAATAGTGTTTTCAAAAGCACTGATTGGCCCACCATACATACTGGCTACATAATTTGTGCTCCCCAGGAATATACTGTATTATAGGGCTTCGTTTTCAGAATGAGCCTATGTTGAGTAAACCATTGCATTCCAAAATGTAGTGCAAGTAGAGTATCTGTTCTAAATAATATTCAAGATATGAGTATATGATTAAAGAGTAGTGAGTATCGCGCTGTGAAAACGTTTCTGCTGATCAGTGTCATTATAAGCTGACAGAAAGCAAAGTGATGTGTTTACAGTTGGAGTAAAATGTTTGCCACTTAAGGGGCAAATATCCACAGGGGATGATATGTTAATGCTCAGGTTATGCACTTTGAACCCAGGACATCCCAGGAGATATGTTTTGTTGCAGTTTTTGTTTTTGCGAATCCACCAGAGCCTGCTGTGTATGCTTTTTGACATCTCAAAGTGCTCTTGCGAGTGCTATTCGCTCCGGCTCTTCTCGTATAAATCCACTAGAGGTCACTGTCGATTGATTGATTAACTGACCCATCCATTTCCTTCCCTAAACCCAACTGATAGTGTTTTCAAATACACAGATTGACCTGCCCACCCACTTACCTAAACGCAACTAACAGTGTTTGAAAAAGCAATTCAGAAAAAATACCTTGTGGCAGCCTGATTTGAACCACGTTTTCAGATTTAATCATATTCTCACCCTGTTATTTACTTGTTTATCTTATTTTTTTAACCCCCGTTCTTTGTCAGACTCTAACATTTTGTCTTTAAAACAAATGATACGGGGCGGTATGACACCGATCCTTTTCGTGTTTACCAGCTGACCGCTTACCTCCGTGTGGACTGCTTTCCCACAGTTAACAGTTTGTCTGGTGGCTCGCAACTTTATGTCAGCAGACTTGAGACATAGAGAGGAGTTGACCGCAACGATGGGGTTCGAGTCTGGCAAAGTACAGTTCAAAAAAGCAGGCAAGACAAAAACAAAAGGCAAAACATTTGACAATGTGGTAAAAAATCTGTGGGCTTTTCTTTTTCTGGATTACTTTTCAAAACAATGTCGGTTGGGTGTCAGGAGATGGGTGGGTGCTGGTCAATGAGTGATTTTTAAAACAGTATCGGTTGAGTTTAGGGCAGGGGGTTGGTGGGGGGGGGCGGTCGATCGGTCAGTCAGTCAGTCGACAGCAGCCTCTGGTGGATTTATGCGAGAACAGCAGGCGCAAATGGCACTCGCGACAGAAATTTGAGATCTTCAAAAGCATACACAGCGGCCTCTGGTGGATTTGGAGAAACAAAAACTGCCAAATACATCTCCTGGGATGTATTTGGCGCTCTCCAGAAATGTATATAGTGGTACATTTTCGGATGCACAGTGAAAGTATTCAGTGTAGTACACTCAAAAAAAAGTATGTTTGTTCAACCTGCTTATTTAAAATTTGCTGAAACAACACAATTCTTGAATTTTTGGGAGGGGGACAACCTAATTGTTTTATGTTCAAGTTATGTTTAACTTAATTTCTTCATGTTGTCTCAAAACAAATCAGTTGTGTGGAACCCAGCATTTTACAGTGTATATTCAACATGATTTCCTGAATAAGTAACTGTGGTGGGGAGAGCGTGGCTGAACACCCGAAAGGGGGAGAGTGAGAGTGGAGACACCGGCGGCTGGTCAGTAGCCCAATCAGAAATAATTAATAACACCTGTTTTCTCTAGTGATTGGGTCGGAGAGACGCCTTAAGGGAGCGAGAGAGACCAGTCGAGAGAGAGAGAGAGCGAAGCAACAACCACCTTGAGGAGTTGTTGCTGATGCCCGGAAAAGAAATAAAAATAAAGAAATACTGTTACTACCTTACGCCGACCCTGTCTTCTTCTTCCCTCACAAAGAACCGTACAACAGTGGTGCCGAAACCCAGGAAGAAGAAGAGATCTCGCTGCCAAGATGACCACTCCGTCCACCAGTCCATTTGCGGAAGTGATCCAGGCGCTCGCGGTCCTCCACCGTGAACAGCACCAGGAACTCCTGGATGTCCGGGCTGAGCAGGAAGAGAGATTTAAAGTCCTGGTGGAGGCCCAGCGCGAGGACCGTAAGCTCGTCCGGAGTCTGCTGGACCGGGAGATCCAGCCCGCCGTAACATCAGCCACCCACCCTCCCATAACACTACACAAGATGGGGCCCACAGATGACCCGGAAGTCTTTCTCGACTTATTCGAGAAGATGGCTAAAGCGTGTGGGTGGCAGCGGGCCAATTGGCCGGTACGAGTCATCCCGCTGCTGTCGGGCGAAGCCCAGACCGCCGCACAGCAGCTACCGGCCGAGGATCTCCTGGACTATGCTCACCTGAAGCGAGCCATACTTCAGCGGGCCGGCCGCAATCCGGAGGAACAACGCCAGCGCTTCCGGTCGCTGAAGCTGGAAGAAAGCGGCCGGCCCTTCGTATTTGCCCAGCAGCTCCGTGACGCCTGCCGCAGATGGCTGGTACAGGATGACCGGACCATCGCCCAGGTCGTGGATGCCGTGGTACTGGAGCAGTTCATAGCCCGCCTTCCTTCCCGAACATCGGAATGGGTCCAGTGCCACCGGCCAGACGATCTGGACACGGCCATCCAGCTGGCGGAGGATCACCTGGTAGCGAGGTCCAGGGTCGGCGAAATAACCTCTCTCTCTCTCTCTCCCCCTGTCCCATCTCTGTCTCTCTCTCCTCCCACTCCCAGGCCCAGATCGCGGGGACCGCCCATCCCGGCGCCCAGGAGGCGAACCCCAGGCCCGGACCCTCAGCGCTTCACGCCTCGCTGGGGCGCTTATCGGGATCGGGAGGGGGACGCCCGAACTATGGGCGGGTTTCAGGCCCCGACAGGTCTCTCTCCGGCCCAATCGGTTGGTCCTGCTGGCCCCGGGGGTGTAACGGGAAGGTCTGGGCCGGCGTGTTGGCATTGCGGGGGGGAGGATCATGCCCCAGAGAACTGCTCCGTAATGGAGGTGGGGGCATTGATCCGCCTGCCCGACGCGCCAGCCGTCGCCCCCGGTCGCAATGGGCTGTATCAAATACCAGTGAGTATTAAGGGGGATACCTATCAGGCCTTGGTGGATTCAGGCTGTAACCAAACCTCCATCCACCAATGCTTGGTGCAACGCTCGGCATTGGATAAGAGCCGCACGGTGCAGGTAAGGTGTGTGCATGGAGAGGTAAGACACTATCCGCTAACGGCTATGAAAATTCAATTCAGGGGGAAAAAGCATAATGTGGAGGTAGCGGTTAATCCACACCTCAAACACCCGCTAATCCTGGGGACGAATTGGCCTGATTTTAACAAATTACTGGAAATCTTAAGCGCGGGTGTGTCTTGGAAAAATAAATCGCCGAATAGGGGGCGGGTCGCTCAGCTGGGGGAATCCCAAGTGATGACGTCACGCGCTGACTCAGGGGCAGGGCCGGGAATTTCCCGGTGGAAAGACTTTCCCCTGGAGCAGTCGCGTGACGACACGCTGAGACATGCACTGGAAAGAGTGCAGGTCATTGATGGGAGAATCCTCCAGCCTGATCGACCCCTATCCTATCCGTATTTTAAGATTATTAATGACAGGGTGTATCGAGTGACCCAAGACACTCAAACAAAGGAAGATACAACCCAATTATTAGTACCAAAGAGCCGCCGGGAAATGCTTTTCCAGGCGGCTCACTCGAATCCCATGGCCGGACATTTAGGTCAAGCGGCCACTCTAAATCGCCTCATGACCCGATTCTTTTGGCCGGGCATTCACGGGGATGTTAGCAGATGGTGCGCTGCATGCCGTGAATGTCAACTGGTGAACCCACCGGCCACATCAAAAGCGCCATTGCGCCCTTTACCAATCATGGAGATCCCCTTCGAGAGAATTGGTATGGATCTCATCGGGCCATTAGAGCGATCCGCACGCGGGCACCGCTTTGCATTAGTCCTAGTGGATTATGCAACGCGATACCCGGAAGCAGTAGCGCTCCGGAACATCTCAGCAAAGAGTGTTGCGGAAGCTCTGTTTAGTCTGATCTCCCGAGTGGGGATCCCCAAGGAGATCCTCACTGATCAAGGCACCGCGTTCATGTCACGCACACTACGCGAACTTTACGGATTATTGGGCATTAAATCGATTCGCACCAGCGTCTATCACCCACAAACAGACGGGCTGGTGGAAAGGTTTAATCGCACGCTTAAATCAATGATCCGTAAATTCGTTCACGAGGACGCGAAAAATTGGGATAAGTGGTTGGAGCCCTTATTATTTGCTGTGCGGGAGGTTCCCCAAGCCTCCACGGGGTTTTCCCCCTTCGAGCTTCTCTACGGCAGACAGCCCCGTGGGGTTTTGGATGTTGTTAGAGAGGTTTGGGAGGACGAGCCTTCACAAAGCAAAAACGAAATTCAATATATCCTGGACCTACGAGCAAAACTCCACACACTGGGGCGGCTCTCTACGGAGAATTTGCTCAAGGCCCAGGAGGAACAACGCAGGCGATATGATAAGGGCACTAAACTACGAAAATTCACAAAGGGAGATAAAGTCCTTGTACTGCTGCCTTCTTCCAGTTCCAAATTACTCGCCAAGTGGCAAGGGCCGTTTGTGGTCACACGACGAGTTGGCGATCTTGATTATGAGGTGGTGCGAACGGACAGGAGGGGAGCACGTCAAATTTATCATATTAATTTATTAAAACTGTGGAGGGAGCCGGAGGAGGTGATGCTGGCGGCACTTGTTACCAGCGAGGATGACCTGGGACCGGAGAGTGTTAGCCGGAATGGGGCAAACACCCTGGTCGCCGGGGGTGACCATCTTTCGCCCGCTCAGCTCACCGATGTCCGGCGCCTCCAAATTGAATTTGCAGACGTGTTCTCCACCCTACCCGGGCGCACTAACTTAATTCAGCACCACATCGAGACCGAACCGGGCGTGGTCGTAAGGACCCGACCGTATCGCTTGCCTGAACACAAAAAAAAGGTGGTTCAATTAAGAAAAATGCTGGAAATGGGTGTAGTAGAAGAATCCCGCTGTGACTGGGCCAGCCCGATCGTTTTGGTACCCAAAACAGATGGGTCGGTCCGGTTTTGTGTGGATTATCGCAAATTAAATGCTGTGTCGAAATTCGACGCGTATCCAATGCCGCGGGTTGACGAATTGCTCGACCGGTTAGGCGCTGCTCGCTATTATTCGACATTGGATCTGACAAAAGGCTATTGGCAGATACCCCTAACTCCTTTATCCCGTGAAAAAACGGCCTTCACGACGCCGTTTGGTTTACACCAATTTGTGACGCTTCCGTTCGGGTTGTTCGGGGCACCGGCCACGTTCCAGCACCTGATGGACAAAATACTGGCCCGTCACTCGGCATATGCCGCTGCCTATCTGGATGATATAATCATATACAGTAATGATTGGCAGCGGCATATGCAACATGTGCGGGCGGTGTTAACGGCGCTGAGGCGGGCCGGGCTTACGGCCAACCCGAGGAAGTGCGCGGTTGGGCGTGTGGAGGTGAGGTATCTGGGCTTCCACTTGGGCCATGGGCAGGTGCAGCCCCAAATTGATAAAACTGCAGCAATTGCAACTTGTCCAAGACCCAAGACCAAAAAGGAGGTAAGACAGTTTTTGGGTCTGGCGGGATATTACAGACGGTTTATACCAAATTATTCGGACCTCGTCAGCCCCCTGACTGATCTTACTAAAAAGGGGGAACCAGATACTGTCCAATGGTCGGAGCAGTGCCAACAGGCCTTCACCGAGGTTAAGGCTGCACTTTGCGGGGGGCCGCTATTGCACGCTCCTAACTTTGCTCTCCCCTTTCTTTTACAAACAGATGCATCTGAACGGGGTCTGGGGGCGGTTCTCTCCCAGGAGGTTGAGGGTGAGGAGCGCCCGGTGCTGTACATCAGCCGGAAACTGTCCAACCGGGAGGCTAGGTACAGCACCATAGAAAGGGAGTGTTTGGCGATACGGTGGGCGGTCCTCACCCTCCGGTATTATCTCCTGGGGCGAGAATTCGTCCTCTGTTCGGACCATGCTCCCCTCCAGTGGCTCCACCGCATGAAGGATACCAACGCGCGGATCACCCGTTGGTATCTCGCTTTACAACCATTTATATTCAAGGTGGTCCACAGGCCGGGCGCGCAGATGGTCGTGGCTGACTTCCTCTCCCGGGCGGGGGGGGGGGGGAGGGGGGCCGCAGGCCGGACGGCTGCCCGGCCTGAGACGGGCGGTGGGGGTATGTGGTGGGGAGAGCGTGGCTGAACACCCGAAAGGGGGAGAGTGAGAGTGGAGACACCGGCGGCTGGTCAGTAGCCCAATCAGAAATAATTAATAACACCTGTTTTCTCTAGTGATTGGGTCGGAGAGACGCCTTAAGGGAGCGAGAGAGACCAGTCGAGAGAGAGAGAGAGCGAAGCAACAACCACCTTGAGGAGTTGTTGCTGATGCCCGGAAAAGAAATAAAAATAAAGAAATACTGTTACTACCTTACGCCGACCCTGTCTTCTTCTTCCCTCACAAAGAATTGTACAACAGTAACAAATAATAAATAAAGATTGTTATCCATGATTTCCGAATAAAGTATTCAGGCACAACACTAATTGTTATGTAGAGCAGAACAGCATTACATTAAAACAATATTTGAGTATTTATTTGAGGAGGTGTGACTCTCATATTTCCAGATCAATTAAAACATTAATTGCTCTCAAAAGGTCAACTTTGTATTGACATTTGTCACCATATTTTAGCGTTTTCCCATGCTCAATAATACCCTTTTAACCTAGCATAACACAACTATGAACTATTCGTCACGGGAGGATCAGCAAGGCACAAGTGTGTGTTTATTTAGAGACCCTCATTGATTCACACTCACAGGCAAAGAGTAAAAGCCTCTGCAAACACACCGTTGCTTCATCATCTCAGCTACATTTTTTTTTTGTTCACAACCTTCGCTTGAACTCACACTGGGATGCAGAGCGAGTCTCTGACCTCCATCACCTTGTGAGAGGAAGCCCCCTCCGTCCTGTTACCTCCATCCTGACTGCAGCGAACACCTTCTCCTGATCAATACGCAATCAGCCGCTCTGTTCCTCAGCTAGCCGGTCATCAAAACTGTTTACAAAGCTAACAATTACTTTCTGAGATAGTGCCCTAAATTACTGACACAAACCGCTATGGTGTACTTCCAAAGTGCATGAGGATTAAAAATAAACGTGTCTGGTAGCTGAGATTTGGTATTTTGCTTATTTGTGTATATTACATTAGATTCTCGTCCTGCTTTTATCATGTTGATAAATTGCTGAGAACTAGCATGGGGTAATTTAAAGTAATGTTTCACCCTATAATTACAATTATGGCTATAATTTTTTATCATGTCATTCCTAAAATGCTACGTTTTATCTTGTAGTTGAAATACAAAAGGAGAAATTTTGTGCAATTGCTGTACGTGTTGCAGTTTGAACAGTACATTTAAAAGGTATTATACAAGGTAAGGAATACAATTTCTTTGAAAAGTTTGGGGTTGGGAAGATTTATTTCAATTTTTTTATTGTTTTTTCAAGAAGTGAAGCTTTATTTATTATTATTATTATTTGATCAAATACATTTAGTTGGCAGTTTTCAACTAAATATCATAACCTTTTTTATACATTATTTCATTGACATGTATTTGCATTTTAGAGCCTGGCAATGCAACCATTAAAAAGGAGTTTTGTTTAACAGCCTTCATTTTGATAGAGACTACAACAACATTATTTTTGAAAGCATTAATGTCTTGCACATGCTATTAAATGGTCAATGTATACAAATGTGTATTACTTGTCAAGAGAAAAAAATGGATTACAGCATTGTATGTGCACAAGTGGGGTGTATAATTTACAAAGTGTCATCACCACCTACTGTCCTGGCATGCACAAAACAGCTTTTTTATTTCATGTGTTTATGGGCCTATTATAACAGCACTGTTCTCTATTTGCAAAACTAAAAAAACAAACAAACAAAAAAAACGGTAACACTGTACTTGAAGGGGTTTTCTTAAGACAAGGGATGCACAATATATTGGGAACATATCAATACCGGCCAATAAATCCTATTTTCAGTGACTTGTTGCTTTATGCATTTTCATACTTTATGCATATTTTTTGGCAAACATATTTTATTTATATGGAGTTAAGGAGTTAAAAAGTAAAATAATAATAGTAGTCTGCTTTTTGTTTTTTTCAATCATGCAGAATATTTCGAAAATTAATATTGACATTTATCTGCCTATATTTATTGGCTAACAGCCTCCAAATCTAAAGAATTATCAGTTATCGGTGTACAGGGTCAAAAATTTCATATCAGTGAATCCCTATATACGACTGTCATGAAATGATTACAATCATGACATGACACATGCCATGACTTTTAAGGAGATTTTATCTATTCTTATAACAACTGACACAAAGTGTCATTAGCTCAGTTACGCCATTTTGGTGACAATGTTTGAGATGTCTTTGTTATGGCAACTTTATAAAACCAAATAAATCATAACCTGTCACAGTCTTTGTCATGATAACTTGAGAATATCAAGACAAAATAACATGATTGTCACAAGGACATTGTAATTGTGTTGTGTATATTTTTCTGATCACTTTTTTAGTGGGACAACTTGAATTTGTCATAAACATGGTTGTTAAGTGGCCATTATAATTGTGTAATGATTTTATAAGAACATTTTTAAATATTTTTCTGTGACTCAACTAAAGTGGTACAAATTGATTAGTCAACATGGGCTCATTCTGAAAACGTACCCCTATATCCATTTCTGGAGATCGCAAATTATGTAGCCAGAGGAGCGTACGGCAGAATTTTGTCTGACGCTGTAACTTTTTGCGCTCACCAGTCTGTCAGTCAGTCTGTTGACAGTGGCCTCTAGTGGATTTACATGAGAAGAGCAGGAGCGAATGGCACTCGCGAGAGAAATTTGAGATGTCAAAAAGCGTACACAGCAGCCTCTGGTGGATTTGTGAAAACCAAAACTACAAAAAAAACTCCTGGGACGTATTTATCGCTCTTCAGAAATGTATATAGGGGTATGTAATCAGAATGAGCCTGCATTGGAATTTGTCATTAAAAAGTCATTAAATGTAATAAAATATTTATAATGCTGTGTCAGGTTTATGACAAATTTATGAAAAGTTATGTGGTCTTAGTAATATTAAGTTGTCATGACAACGACAAAGGCAAAGGCAAAGTTGTGATGTTTTTGTTTATGTAAATTTGTCATAACAAAAATCATCAAAAATATGCCATCTCAAAAAATGCCACATTTGCATTTAAAATGTTGCAATGCCATGATTGTAAGTACAGTTTTACCTCCCAAAAATATCTGTTTTTCATACATGGTATTTTAACTAAAATTGCAACTGTAACAATTTCAACAGTTTGCATGTTATGCAAAAAGACAACCAGAAATAGTTAAGACAAATAGAAATAGTTAATTCTTAATATTAGTTAAATTTCAGTTTTTAAATGTGAGACCTCCCTGGTTAAAATCTCACTGCCGTGAAAGAGAGCAATCAACATGCCACATATAACATAAAAGGAACATCACTTGTGCTAACTATACCGAACAAGCAGATATTGCAGCATTAATACTCTCGAGGAGCTTATTTTTATACAATGATATATGGATTTAATTTTGTGCTTCATGTTTAACAGCAAACATATAATAATTGCTGGTGGTTTTAGAAAGTTTGCATTAATTTTAACGGTTTGAATTGATGCTAATAGATCCACTTTACACTGACCTGACCCTGTGCACATTTCTGCTGGCTTTACTGTCTGAGTTTAAGTGTTTACCACTCTAAATGAAGGAAAATTTCTTAAAAGACTGAGTCACAATACCCCACTCTAATAATGGATGACATCTCCTAATGCCTAATAATCTCAAATGAGGCAGCTCTATGCAAATTATTTTCGTTGGTGGCAATTTGTGCATGGTTAATTGCCCATTAATATCCATTAGTTGGCTTGCTTATATAATTTATTATGTGTTTTGTATGCTCTTAGTGGATGCGAGCATTTCCCTTCAGACCGACTTTATTTAATCCATTTGTATGAGTCCGGCTACTCTTATTCCTAAAGCTATTTTCACTGAAGAGTGAACTATTACGATCAGCTTCATTGCACGGTTGCACACTACACCCGCACAGTCCACTGGTAAGATGGGTATTATTTACGTGCACGCACTTAAACATACGTTAACATTCGAAATGCATCCAGAAATGTGCAGCTGTCAAACATGATGGCTTCTGCAGCAGTCGCACAGCTCTAAATGGATGTGTTTGGGAAGCACACTTCAAAGATCATGTTCTTTGAAATATAGCTTATTTTCAGCTGTTCTGAGAAAAGGAAACATAGTGATTTTTTTTCAGAGTATTTCCTAAAGCCTGTGAGTCTGTGAAAAAGAAAGAACCTGAATCTTAACGTTGAATATTTTCTGTTTTTATTTCCAATGTAAGGGGATTGGGTTTTCATTTTCTTCTCCTTCACTTTTTTATATGCCACCCTTTTACTGAGAAGCAAATACAAGACAGAGAAAGAAAGTGAAAATGTTAAATTGCATGAAGGAAAATTGAAAAACACATTTCAATAATTTCTCTCCCCATGTCAGGGTCACCAGGTCAAACCAATCTGCACGCATTTTACAGATCGCACTGTTCAGATTGAAGTAATTGCAATTCTAATTAAAGCAAATGCCAGATTTCCTGTTTTATGCACTGTAGGAATAATTGAGGTTTGGTAACTCTATATATGGACATTTTAAAATCAAACTATATGCCTCTGAGGATTTTTTAGGTCATTGTGACTTTTTAAACTAAGTTAATCATGTTCTAACTTAATTTTCTAAATTACACAACCTGTTGTAAGTCAGTTTAACTTAATACAAATTCAATGTACTCAGGTTAATTTGATTCAGGTTAAAAATTTAAGGCAACCAGGATTTTTTTTTACAGTGTAACAGTTGTGTGAATGTGCATTTTAACACAAACTACTCATTGTGATTCACATGTTTATTTGAACTGCATTGAGACCATGATCTGCTCTGACAGCTTCTGATGTCAAGCATTTAGCTTCTTGCTCAACAATGTGATTTTTATCGAAATGTTTAGAGTTTAAAATTAAATATGGTCTGTGTTGGACTTGTAAGTTATGGTTAAAAAAAGGAACTGTCAGAACATTATCTGTTATTTTAGACATGATAAGTGCAATAGCTATCATTCCAAGTGACCACTGATTGGTCTATCCTCATGGTCCCCATACTGAACACATACACCATACATCAGATCCAATTTCTATTGGCTGAACTCTCCAACATTTTCAAGAAATATAGGAAGACAACGCATCATCCTTATCATCATGCATATGATGTGTTGTGTTTGGGCATCTTTGAATCAATATCTCGGCATAATGTTATGCCATGCTTTGGCTTGTTTGAATAAAGTACACCTGCTCTAAATAAATATGTGATCTACTTTAATAATGTTTGATGAAGCTACAAACAAAAAGCTGCATATTCTGTTTACACAAACTTGCTTGATCTCTGTATGAAACAGCTGAAATGCTTGCTGTATTCTCCTAGTTGGGAGATTTTCAACAACATACAGATCACATTTCCATGTAAAACACTTTTGTTTTTATTCATAATTAAAAAATGATTAATATTTTAATATTGCTTGATCTGGACTGTAACCCCACTCTTGCCATATATTAGTATTTTTTTTTAATTATGTTTTGTGGCCTATTCTCGTCGCACTATAAAGGGGGCGTGTTAGATTCAGTTCGCCTTATGAGTCAGTTCACAATATAATACCTAGGGCGAATAATTATAAACGTGTATACATGAAAAATGAGGACAAACCTGCTTGTTGTCATGTATTGTCTTTGGAGACTAAAAGTAGGTCTCAATCCGCAAACGTAATTAATTATTTAGTAAGATTCATTCACGAACAACCAACCGATTCAATGAATCACTGAATCATTCAAAACAGAAACCACACACGATTCAGTTGTGACGGAACCAACAGAGTTTATAAAATGAGCTTATAAGATTTATATTAAATTGGTAAACGAATTCAAATGATTAGAAGCTCTAAAATGAATCGATACTATTACAGCTAAAGTCAACCAACTCAGCAGCCATTCAAACAACATGTTCAGGTAAGATGAAAGCAATTTCTAATTTAAGGATCATGTTATATTTTACTTTCATAGTTTCTACTTCAGCTGTTTAATGTATTTGTTGTTATTTTTCGGGAGTTTCTGAAGTAAATTATCTTTTTGGTTAACAAATCCAAACAATACGAATTATTAAAATGAATTAATCCACTCACAGCTCACCGACTCAGCAGCCATTTAAACAAACTGTTCAGGTAAGATGTAAACACTTTCTAATTTAATGACAACCATGTTATATTTTGCTTGCATAGTTTCTGTTTCAGCTGTTACATATCTTTGTTGTTATTGTATTGGAGTTTCTGAAGCAAATTATATTTTTTTGGTTAACAAATTCAAACGATCAGTATTCAGAATCACTAAAATGAATCAATCCACTTTTACTTGTATAGTTTCTACTTCAGCTGTTAAATGTCTTTGTTGTTATTGTTTTGGAGAGAACTAGCCTACTCTTTGAGTGTGTTGGCTATCTCAGATATATAGAAAGAGTAAAGGTAAGTCAATTGATTTGGTGCCTCTTAGGAATGTGATTCAGGAGCATTGCAACAGGTGTTTTGTTGAAGCTCTTGTCTAGCGAGAGAATGAAATCCATTTAAGCAGGACAACTTTTTTTTTAAGTCCAGGTTTTAAGCCCTTTTAAGCCCTGAGGCAGGGTAACTTTAGCCTGTCTGCAACCCTGAAGCAGCTTTGCTTTGGATCTGATGTTTCACTCATTGAGTCCTGTAAACAATCACATTCTCCAGACCCAATTGACAATCCAAAAAAAAAAAAAAACTGCTGATCACATCAAATGGCAGGACAAAGTGAACAAAACAAAAAATGCTCTGTTCCAAAGCCTAGTAAGCTTCCTGTAGGAGAGGTATGTTTTCAACAGGTAGGCCATCTAATTATGCTGCATGCTTAGATAGCTTGTTTTGGCCAAATACTTAGGCTGTATCACATGCATCTTTTATGGCGAAACCAGAATGCATTACAATCAGTAGTGGAGAAAGGTATGATGGACACGGTGAGCCAGGTATATATATGGTACTGTATGATCCCTTTTGCATATTTTGTGTGTTTTACAAACTGGACCTGAGCTGCAAGTACACATACTGCGTGGACATTACTATTCAAAAGTAAATAAAAAAACAAGTACTTTCTTAGGAAAGATGCATTAAATTAATGAGACATGCACAGTTTAAAATGACATCTTCATTTCACAATATTACTTTCATGGATCAAATAAATAACTTTTCACATGAGCCAAAACCTACAGTGGCCAAGATAGCTTAACATGCTGCAATGTAAGAAAACACATGCAATTACAAAAAATTCATCAGTTTGACAGCACATGTGCTGCAAATCCTCACAAAGCATAGACATTTGAAAAACATGCTGCAATTTTCCACAAGGCAAACAAATTAATGAAATGCACTGCATTTTCTCAAAACGCAAACAATTTATGAAAACATGCTTGTTTATTAATTTGTTTGCGTTGTGAGAAAAGGCAGCACGTTTATTAATTTATTTGTGTTGTGAGAAAATGCAGCGCGTTTATTAATTTGTTTGCATTGTGAGAAAAAGCAGCACTTTTATTAGTTTGTTTGCGTTGTGAGAAAATGCAGCACGTTTATTAATTTGTTTGCGTTGTGAGAAAATGCAGCACGTTTATTAATTTGTTTGCGTTGTGAGAAAATGCAGCACGTTTATTAATTTGTTTGCGTTGTGAGAAAATGCAGCACATTTATTAATTTGTTTGCGTTGTGAGAAAATGCAGCACGTTTATTAATTTGTTTGCGTTGTGAGAAAATGCAGCACGTTTATTAATTTGTTTGCGTTGTGAGAAAATGCAGCACATTTATTAATTTGTTTGCATTGTGAGAAAATGCAGCATGTTTTATTTTAACGAATCTTTAGGCTACTGAGGAATAAACCGAATATGAAATATGATCTTTGCATAATGATCAGAGCTAAACAAGCTAGCACTCGTTTTATATATAAACTATAAATAAAAAAAGAAAGAAATTTTAAGTAATGAAACATTATTTAAAAATCTAAAGACTACAGGCTAAATAAAAGCTCATCAGAGCTGAACATCACTGCGATTGCGCGCGTGTCAGTTTTCAGTTTTTGTAAAGATCAGACAGTCTATACAGATCACACAATCTCAATAAACACCATGTAAATGTATAAATATTTCGATAAGTATTAATAATGGAATATTTATAGCGATATGATCTTGCTTTTGGTGCGTGCACTTTCTCTCTCTCTCTCTCTCTCTCACCTAGGGGCAGTTGACACTGAACTTGGCAAAAAGTGAACTTGGCAACTGCGGTTGACGCGATGGTTGCTTTGTTTCTCTACAGTTGGCTTGTCAATGTCGCGGCATTGCTAAATAATTTCTGTTTTAATAAAAATAAAATTAATAAACATTGTGGGATGATGGTCGCGTGATTTTTAAAATGAGAGTATGCAGTGTGTAGGCTATTTATGGCTATTGATCTTATCCGCAACCCACCCATAGTTAAACATTAAGTATAGGTATAGCCGACTTTTGATTACCTAACCTGCGGATCAAAGGCAGGACTCGTGAATATGAAAGAATTGTACATAACAGGGTTTTATGCGTCCCCAATATGCAATGAGGGTGACTCCATAAGGTAACGTCCACTGCACACACTTTGTGTAATGTGTGAAGTCATGGACGCATGTAAGTGCAAGGATAACTCATCCTTTAAATGTCCATGCTTAATCATTAACAGATAAGGTCTATGGATTTGCAGGGTTATCAACAATGTGTGTATATTTTTGGCTTGGAACAGCCTTCTGTTAAAGATTTTTGTGTTCATCCTTGCTGCAGGCAATACAAAAAACAAAAAAAGAACAAATAAACTTTATTGAAACCCAATCTATAAAGTATCGGTACTCTGTATCGGTTAGTAAACAATTTAAAATACTCGTACTCGTATTGGTTTGTAAAAAGTGGTATCGGTGCATCCCTAATTAATATATATATATATATAAATATATATATATATATATATATATATATATATATATATATATATATATATATATATATATATTTCATGTGCTTTGCATGTGATTTCTGCCTGTAAAAATCAACAATAACAACAAATCACTCGCTCATAGGGTTCAGTTATGATTGGTACATTATTTAAAGGGAGCTGTGTGTTTGGGCAGTAAGTATTAAGGGAGCTCACTAGGTTTAGGAACGAAGCTAATATCAGACATGAAAAGACATGGTCAGAGGAGGTGTATTTATCAAGGTAGAAAGAACGTGTCACACCTTGGAGAGCAGACGGCGTAATCCCCTTCAAACTCAGCAGAAAATATGACAGAATTAAAACCTGTCTGCGTGTGCTTTCAGAACAGGAGAGCTGGGGGGATTTATGAACTAAATATCACCAAGAGCAGAGCGAGGGAGCTTGTGCCGGCCGATTGGCGGGATTGTAAGCGTCTGCTCTCGTCACATGTTTAGGAACGTATTGGGTTTATTCACCCAATGGCGGTTTATTCACTCAATAGTCTGCTGTGCTTCAAGCCTCGGCCTTGCTCTGTAAATCATGCTTTATTTCTCCAGCTGCCCGGACCAGGCCCCTCCAGTGCGCTTCTGCTATTTACCGTAGTAGCCGTCCAATCTCTGCAGCATAGCAAATAATGTGCAAAAAGGGATATGGGGAGAGATTTTGAAGGTAAAAATGTGGGGGCTGCTTTTTATGAGATTTTGTATAAATCTAATTCATACATAGCGGAGGTAATGGAAGGTAGAAGAGACACCTGCTCGGATTCAGAGCTGTCATCTCCCCATCTCCCAGAACAGATTGGATGATGGCATGGAAATGTTTGCTGCAATTTTCCTTCGCCCATATACCACTCGCTCTCTCTCTTTCTCTCTTATCTATCTCTCTCCCACTCATCCTACCCAGCGCTCGCTCTCCCTCTTTTTTGATAACAGTTCAGTGTGACTTGTACCATTTATCAAAACGCCTTGCAGAGCCGCAGAAACTCAATAAATTATTCTGACAAATTATGGCATCAGCGGAGATGTGTCTCTGCTGTTTTCTGACTTTGCACAGAGTCGTGGTCAATATCTGGAAACCCGGAAAACATTGTTTAGCAGAGGGATCTGTCGAATTGTGAGGATGGGAACAACAAAGTAAAGAAGGCGGGTGGGCTATTGACAAATATGATATCCTGATTTTTCTTTTTTCCACTAATAACAATACAAGAGACTGTGTTTTTGTGCTGGCTGGTTTAGCACTTTGAAATACTGTGAATATATATTTATTATTTGATGTTTTAAAGTGCTTTTAAGACATTTTGCATTGGTGTTCATAACAGTGTCACATTTTTGGAAGTTTAATTGGTAAGCTTAATAGTTCAATCAACAGTTTACTTGTTAATCTGAAATACTGCATGCTGAAATATTAATTGAATAAATATTTGACTATTTATGGGGTATTGTGCATTAATGCTGTGCAATAAGGCACCAAGAGTTAACACTTGTTAATTGAACAAAGCTCACAATGAAAACTGAAAAAAGACATACAGTATTATTTCTAAAAAAAAAGCTGTATATTATTTAGATCAGATACCATTGAGAGCTGTGGGCTGAAAATAAATAAACGTAACTATTTTAAGTTAACTTTGCCATGGGTAATTTTCTATTAGAAACCATTACTTTAAATCGCATTAACTGATGCAGTTTAACATTTAAAATGACAACTTATTGTAATAAAAACATGAACAATCACATTTATAACACAGTGGTGTTCAGTGCTGAATACACTAGTCAAGCAGAATCTGCCTTTGACTTGATTTGTCCTCTATCTGTTGGGTGACAGTACTTTACAGTATGTACATTTGAACTGAATCTAATTAATTCACAGTAAACCTAAAGGTTATGTTAAATTTGAATTGACAGTCTCTAAACGGTTCCTATCATTCTTCCTCTTTTCTTGGATAGGATGGTGGGCCAAATCAAAGGTTACCATGGGCCAACTTTGACCAGCGGGCCCTAGTTTGGACATCTCTGATTTAGATTATGTTAATGTGTTAAAATCACAATTGAAATTTGATTACAACCCAGCGGACGCACAACGTCATAAGACATTAATATTTAGGTTTGATTTAGGTCACCTGCATCTAAGGACGATGTTTTTTTGATGTCTAATAATTATGTGAAATGGCGTTGATATTTTGTTTAATTTAGGTTCTGTTGGAAGGTAAACAAAATCTAATGTTGAGCAAACACCTTAAACCAACGTCATTTTGACGTTGACTTTTTGAACATTTATTCATCAGGTATGGCAATCAAAATCCAACGTCTGATAGGTGTCATATTGGTAACGTTCACACAATGTCATACTGTAACATAATTAGTTATTTTATATTCATAATTAGTTATTAGATATTTTGTTATTTTTAGGTTGCATTGAAAAGTCACCAAAATGCAATGTTTGTCCGACATTGGACATTGATGTCGACCTGATGTTGGGTTCTGACATCAAACCGATTTCCATTTCCAAACAAAACACAATGTCACTATGTCAATCTGACAACATTTTGACATTCTGTGCCTGCTGGGAAGTCATAATCGTTTTACTAAATGAAGATTTTTTATTAACCATAATTGACTGTAGGTATTAAATCTGCGTTTTTCTTAATGTTGATTTTAATCTGTTAACTAACATTTGCATTTTAATTTGGTAGTTTACTCTGAAAATTAGAGCTGTGTACCTACACTGGTTTCACGGTTCAGTTGCGATTATCATGTCATAGATTCGGTTGAATTTGATATCTCAGTGCATCCATTTACAGTTTTATATTTTCTTCACAGCACAGCAATTCTTGTATTAAATTGTGTAAATACATTTATATACTATTTGTAATACAATTTTGTGTTTAATACAAACAGTCAGATATATAAACTGTACCTTTAAAAACTCAAGTACTTGCACAGAACAACATGAGCATTTATAGCAAATAAACAAATGTAAATATCCGGCTTGCTTTCTGAGCCTTGTCTAGCAAGTTCTTTCTTACACCCCTGTGATTGGTCATGGGCTCAATAGAGAGAGCTGCGTCACTGTTCACCGACGAGTGACACTGATAAATGGCAGCAGCGAAAACAGCTGATCCACGATAGACGCGGTGGAGAAAACTCACTCTGCAGACACGCGCTCGTGTCTGTATCTAGAAATATCGCTGTAACAGCCGAGAGGAGAGAAAAAGTCACACCAGCAGGTCAAATGGGCCACAGTGAAAGAAAGAAATGGAGTTTACTTTCATTTTCTCAATCGCAGTGAAATAGGAGTTTCTGCTGTAAGTGTCAGTGAAAGACTGTCCAGCAAACACACAAGCAGTGAAACTGTGAACAGTTTCTGCGTTTTTAAGTAGTTGAAACAATGTAAACACTCATGATCGCCTCCCTCGCCATAGTAAGCTACGGCGACATATTGCATATGAGATAAATTACGTCAGTACACAAAAATCGGTTAGGATTATTACTGAACCAATACCGAATTATCCGCATTTGTATTGCGGTGCACCGAAGAAACAATTAATTTTGACACCCCTACTGAAAATGTTACATTTTTAAAGTACATGAACATGGTCCCTGTTAAAGTAACCTTTTTTGGCAGTATAGGTCATTTGCCGTGATAATCATTGCATTATCATAACAAGAAAATTTGATACAGCCTACATCTAAAAATACCTCAAATAAAGAAGAAATATGCCATTTCTCCGAATGATCACATATAACTTCTCAATGTGTAGCTTGCTGCTCAGCACACTAGTTTGAAAATAGCCAAACACAAGTAAATAGTTATGCCTCATTTACCAACCCTTAAGTTAGCCCATTAGCCCAATTAAAAAAAAAAAGGCAAACCCTTCTATCTTGGAAATCAACTACTGTATATTGTTTACTAGGAGAAAGAGGGCCAGTGCCACAGCCGATGACAAATGAGAAAAAGTAGTGTGGGTGTACACACATTCAAACGCTATTTGGCGTAAGTGTTTTCAAGCGCTTTTGGCTGGAAAATGTGCATGAAGCAGAGGCGTTGCAGCATCAACCCCCTGGAGTTACAGGAGAAATTGTGTGAGAAGGGGATTGATATTGAGCAGAAAGGAAGTGACAGTCTCATCTTTGGGAAGAATGAGAGGGAAAAGAAACAAATAACCAGAGTCATGTGCGCGGACAGAAATTGCGAGGGGCCTTGGTGCTTTTTTTATTTAAAACTGAAAGATTTTATGTGTTCTGACAGCAGCAAAACGGTTAAGGGAGTTCCTAAATTAGCGAGTCTTTCTAACTCACGTTGTCCATTTTTTATTCATTTATTTGCTTATTTTTCATCTGTTGCCTGTTTCTTTCAAATTCGCGGGGATGTATTTTAAGATAAGTGCATCCAAACAAGGAGGCAAATTATGTTTCTAATTAATTCATTTACTCCGATGGCAAGTGAAACATCAAAGCGTGCGTTTCAGATATCGCACTGCATGGTAAAAAAAAGGTGTTTACCGTAATCATCTCCACTCTTGAAGGAATTGTTATTGTCATTCAGAGAAATCAGGCACCAATTAATATGCTAATGAGAGATGTTTCAAGGACCCTTAAATGGTCAATTATCACATTTTCTAATACCTGAAAATCCTCTAATGGATAAGTAAGATGAACATAATAATGCACATATTTGTGTTTGTCTCTGGGAGGCTGGTATCATCGTTAACATCCATGGGAATAATTATTTTTCAAGGCTGTTTGTCATTCAGATGGAAGCCAGGCATTCATCTGGTTTTGAAGCTATGTGAATGACATTGCTTTATTTCTAGATAAGATTTATACGGTAATGGAACTAAAAATAGTACATTAATTAAAGGGTAATTCTTTCTTATAGTTTGAGTTCCTATAGTCCTTCAGCATCTAAAGTGAACTAGTTTAAGAAAAACCAAAGCTGCATTTTCTCACATGTTATATAGTTGGAGGTCACTGCTTGAAGGTTGTTGGATGGTTTTCACTAGATTAAAAAGACTAGCACTCAGTAAGCACTTGCTAGGATTGCATGTTGGTTGGTACTCTTTTCAACAACAAATTATACAAAATATAAATATATAATGATATATAATAATGTAATACAGTCAGTCGCTGGTTTGAGTCCTAGCCGGACCATGAAGCATTTCTATGTGGAGTTTGCATGTTCTCCCTATGTTTGGGTGGGTTTCTTCCGGGTGCTCCAGTTTCCCCCACAGTCCGAAGACATGTGGTATAAGTGAATTGGATAAACTAAATTGGCCACACCTAATGTGTGAATGGAGAGTGTGTGGGTTTTTCCACATTGGTATGTTTTAGCCCTTCCTGCTGCAACCCAGCACTGAAAGTACAACCCTCAGTGCAGGGTTGTGGCAGGATGGCATCCATCGGTGAAGCATACCAATGTGGCGACCCCTAATAATGCTGGGAATAGGATGACGGAAACTTTGTTAAGGTTAAACAACTACTACAGTTACCACAAAAAAGTTTAAACTAATTATTACAATTTTGTTTGTAAATTAGGTTATAAGATCTGTTTAGCTAAACCTTTTTATGCAGGGATTTTCCCCCCAAAAATGTAATTTTGTCAACTTTTACTCATCCTCTCACTTTTTTTTTTTTTTTTTTTTATGATTTTTTTTATTTTATTTTTATTTTTTTTTACAAAAAATAAGATATACTTGAGAATGTTGGGAAAACTGCCAATGTCAAAATAAAACAGCTGCTGTTTTCTAACATTTTTCAAAATATTTTGTTTTATGCAAAACAGAAGAAACATAAACTTTTAAAACCACTTAAGGGTGCTTTCACACCTGTGGATCGAAACTCTTGTTCCGAAACAGGGATTACAATTGTCACAATGTTGTTTTTTGCTCTTGGTGTGGTTCGCTTTCACATGGCAAAGTTTTTAAATGGACCAAAATAGTGAAAACAAGTCACATGCGAGTAAACTCTCCTCATATTGGTCAGAGTTTCAGGGTTTATTTTGCAGAGTCCCGCTCAGCTGTCATGCGTCCTTATTTTAATTTATGATGATGAGCAATAAGACATTAGAAGCAAAAAGGTACACTTTAATTTTGAATGGTGACACCCACAGACATTGTCACCGACCATGAATCAGAGGTAAGACTTTCCTATACATGGCCGTTGGCTAGAATTATACATTATAGGCTTTACAAAATAGAGAGAAATAGCAAATAAACCAAGACTGCTGTTCAGTCAGTTTTCCTAATGGATAAACAGCTATCGGAAATAGTTAACATGCTTTCACTTTCGTATTTGACATGAGATGCACATTTACTGGTAGGAATGACATCCCGCCCTACTCATAATTCTCTCTTCATATCCACCTGTTTAATGGTGACGTGTTGTTGGCGTATGCAATACTGTTTCCGGGTCCAAGCCGCCACTCAGTTGAATTAAGAAAATATTCGTTTATGACCGCTTTTTAGTCATATCACACTTTAAAGTTAATTTTATATAAAGTCATAGTGTACACAACAATCTCTGGGCTTACTGCATCACAAATACCAAAATTTTAACAATTTATAAAAAAATATATCACTTTCTGGCATGGATATATACATTGTGATTTTCGAATGTATTACAACGCTTTGTAAACGTTTATTATTATAATTTGATAAGTCTCCCCAAACAGTTTGATATAGTGCTTGTTAGGGCTGCAAGATTCTGGCAAAAATGTGAATCACAATTTTTTTTTTGCTTAAAATCAAGATCACGATTCTTATTCACGATTCTGTAAATGTAAAATAAAGGTTAATATAATTACCTATTATTATTGTTAATTCTCAAATATATGGTAAAACAACAATAATAATATTAGGCCTGTGTGTAGGTATACTGTTGCTTAAAATGCAAAATTTTGTACAGTCATTATGGTGGACTTGAACAGACTTTCAATATGTCCTGTTTGTTAATTCACAGTAAAATGATGACATCAGAATATAACTATTCATAATTATAAAGTTAATTTATTATATTTAAGACATGTGCTTGTCATCTGTTATTGACAACATTATTAGACCATTTGTTTTCACTGGTAAAATTAGAAATTTGTCATTATCAGACTCCTTCTTGCATTATATTCAACATTATATATAGGCTAGGGTTGTTATACTGACACTTTGTGTTCACTATGAAAGAAAAAAAAAACATATCAAATGTTTGTCGTAATCATAACTCTAAAATGCGATATGATTATTTAAATGATTTGCGCACAGGTTTCACTTTCACTTCAGAGTACGGCTCAGGGCTGCCATCACTGTGAGAAAAACACATACATGCAAATCAAACCTCCCGCATGGCCCTTAAACGATCACTCTGTGCAACAAACTGAACGTTATTTACAACTTCATTACCTGTTATCCAATTCAATTCAATTCACCTTTATTTGTATAGCGCTTATATAATGTAGATTGTGTCAAAGCAGCTTCACATAAAAGGTAACAGTAAATCCACTGTCTATGCAGCTTCTGTTCACTAAAGTTGGCGTCATAGACGGGCATGTTCGCGTTCTCTGCAATGTTGCCGGATTGGGCGATTTTGAATTTATTTTTGCGGGTAAAAAGTTACATGGGCGTAGAGTAAAATTGGGCGGTTTTGTAACAGCGTGACCGCCATCCCCGGTTTTCACTTATAAACCAGCTATGATACCCCAAAGTGGTGCAGTAGCCCCTGTTCTCCACATACAAACGCTTACAACAGTTGTGATCTCCCAACGAGACTAAAGATTGTTGGCCGGTGCCTTTTGGTTTTCAGCGGGTTTTAGGCTGGAAACAGTCAGCTACATCTGGCAACACTGGTTCTCGGAAGTAAACAAACAGCTGGCGGTCAGCTCACATGTGATTTCGAAGCCGCGAATACATCATTACATGAAGACAGAAATGACATTTTTGGGGGAATTACACCTTATAAATGCAGTATATGACACTTTTAATGCTATTTGAAGGTGTCAATGTTGCTGTGAAGATTTGTGCGACTGCCTTGCTTCTCTCCTGACCTTAAAAATAATATAATTGGCTGAATCGTAGAAAAAGCTGAATTAACATCGTGTGTAGGGTCGAATCGAGATTATGATCTTTTTTCGATTAATCATGCAGCCCTAGTGCTTGGACCCAGAAGCCGCTTCATGTGATGTCACACTTAACAAACGGATAGCCGTATATATGCCTATTCCATATCCATAATACACTGTGATATAGCCTGGCTCGGATCGTATTGCTTTCTCACTACAATCGATCCGCTCCAGAGTTCGTTTCAATCGAGCCGAGACCACCTCATCTAGGCAATCTCGGACTGATTGTTTTGGTGCGGATCCAAGATCCATATTGCACTGCTACAAGTGTGATTATTGCATTTATACAACAGTTTGATGGCATAATCGTGTATATAGAAAAGAAAATCAAACACGGAAAGTCTAAAAATCCCTTTGTAGGAGGAAGTACTTTCTTCCACCATTCATTCACATTTTCGGCTGACAGTTTCAGCTGCTACTTCGTCACTTTATAGAAAAACAGCTGATTTTGCTCACATTTTAAGATTATGAAGCTGAACGCCATGAAATGCCATCAGTCTACAGAGATTTCCCAGTATTTCTCTGTTGCAATAAGGAGATCACAATAATTAACCCCGAAAAAGTCAAAGCAAAGCCAATACTACCAGATTGCTATGGTATAAATACAGCACTATAAAGTACAAAAGACAGAGATCCACTTAGAATGTCACTTGCCTGTTCTGTAATGATTTGTTCAGCTGAAGTTTGAAATGTACCCTGAAAAAAATGCTGTTTTTTATTAATTAGGGCTTATTATGCAGTTTCTGTCTCCATCTTGTTGGCGGAATGTCAACTGTTTTTGCTCTGCACAGTATGGTAGACTTGCCGGCCTCCAATGTGCTGAATCTCCAAAATTATGAATATTTAAAATAGGCACTACCCTTATAAATAAACTGCAGAGTTGCATAATCTAAACAACTACATTATCACCTAAAATAGTCTCAAAAGTACATTATGTTGTCCAACAGCTGCAATATTGTCAAACTTTAGTCCTCTGCTTGCCACTTGTGTGGGAGAGTAATACACAAGAATGAAGAGGCTGTACCAGTGCTGATATTACTTAAATATCTTACGGCTATCAGCCAATCAGATCTAAGAAACCAGACAGAACTATTGTATAAATGTGTGTATATATATAAACTATTTTTACTATATTTAAACATATATTTGACAGGTTAAGTCAAAACTGTAGTTCATGACCTCTGAGTTTTTATTCATTTATTTTTTTTACCAAAATTACCATTTAAAAAACATAGTTCATCCAAAAATGAAAGTTCTATCATCTTTAATTGTCCCAAACCTTTTTGAGTTTCTTTCTTTTGTTAAACACAAAAGAAGATATTTCTATGAAAGCTGGAAACTTGTAACCATTACCTTCTATAGTATTTGTTTTTCTACTATTGAAGTCCTTGGTTACAGATCTCCAGCTTTTTTCAAAATATCATATTTTTATGTTCAACAGAATAAAGAAACTCTGTTGTAATAATGTTTTGATACTACTTGAGTGTAAGCAAATAGTGAGTACATTTTAAATTTTGTGTGAACTATCCCTTTAAAGAGCAAAGGGATTTATCTAATATACTAGGCTTTACATCATGGGATTTGTGCCTTTTATCTAGATTAAAAGTAAATCACATTTCATAGTGTTTCTGACACAAAACATCCACATATTTAATAAAATGCTACATTTATTCTCAGCAATGGATAAAATATATTAAGCATTTTTAACAGAAAGTTATGTTGTTTCGTATTGCATTATTACATGTATATTTCATGCCAGTTTGCCTCTTTTTAATATTGCCGTGAGCAGCTCAGCTTACCTGCCGCTGCTTTGGGTATACAAATGTAGCGTTATTTGTCATTCCAATAAAGCAGAGTGAAAGCGAGAGTGAGGGAGGGGAATGAAGTGTAGCGAGTGGTGATATTACTGCAGTAATCAGTAAGCCTCTCTGTCCTGTGGGATAAGGCTGCTGAGAGAGGGAATGAGAGGAAAGGAGAGCGAGAGGAGACGCTTGTAGTGGGAGAGAGGAGAGCAGAGGAGACCGGCATAATTCATGCTCTGCATCTCAAGTGGGCCGGCGGAGAGAGTATAAGCGCTGAATAATGAAACCTAGATGAGGTATTAAGTATGCTGTGGAGGCCTTTGTCAGAGAGCTCTCAGAATTATTTAAAAAGGTTAGTCTATGAATAAACATGGCTCATCAAGGTTCTATACATGGCAGAAGAAACAGACGCTAATGCCTAATAAGGAGAGGGTTGTGGTCTTGTATAAAAAGCAAGTCTTCCTGCTTTTGTTCGGCCAGTTCACTGGATGGTGAGTGTAATACGTCCTGGAGAGGTTTATTTGGGATGGAAGATAAAGAGTGGATTGAGGTTACCGTAAAACACCATTCAGAATGCTAGTAACTTCTATAACTTGACCTGTTTATGAACTATATATTTAGGCATGGCAGTTAGTTCACTTCTAGGATTGTAAAAGCTGGTCTTTAGATTATAGAATGAAGCATTATGACTTGATTTATTGTTGAAAAATGTGTCTTTTGTGATTTCATCTATTTATTTTTTGGCAATGATAATCTGATAATTTATATTTTGCTGACTGTGTGCTTGTGCTGGCACTTGGGTTGGTCTTGCCTTGGACAAATATGACACTACAATTGCCAATATGGTTCGCCAATAGTTAGTAGTAGCGTTATTAATGGCAATTCATTCAAGCGATTCATTCAAAATAGTTGAGTAATTCAGAAACAAAGCAAGTTACTGTTTGTATTTTTTTTATTATTTTGTATTATTTATTTATTTTATTTATTTTTTTTTTTTGACAAAAACATTAGAATATTAAGTAAACAATGTTTCATGAAAATCTCATACTGTAAATACACCTAAATTTAATTTTTGATTAGTAATTTGCACTGCTAATCACTTCATTTAGACAAATTTAAAGGTGGTTTTTGTGTTTATTTGATTTTTTTTAACTCTCAGAATCCAAATTTGAAATAGTCATATTTCAGCCATACAAAGCATATACCAACAGAAAGCTTGCCACAAATTTTGTGGTCCAGGGTCATAAGTATAAGCAAAAAAAAAAAAAAACAGTATACAATAAAACAAGTAATTCACAGTACTCATTAAAACAAGATTCTGAAGTGCATTTGGTGGATATATTAAGCCATGTTCACTTTTTGGATTGTATGATGGACTAGTTGGCATTTCTGTGTGGAGTTTGCATGTTGTCCCTGTGTTCTTCTGGGTGCACCGGTTTCCCCCACAGTCCAAAGACATGCACTACAGGTAAATTGGATTAATTAATTTGGCTGTAATGTATATGCGTGTATGAATGCCAGAGTGTATGAGTGTTTCTCAGTACTGGGTTGCGGCTGGAATCTGCTGCATAAAACATGCGTAAAAATTGCTAGAATAAATGGCAGTTCATTCTGCTGTGGTAACCCCTGATAAATAAGGGACTAAGCCGAAGGAAAATTAATGAATGAAAGGAAATTATACCTCTAGTTCTTTGATTTTCTGATGCCCAGCGGAATGAATTGTGGGTTAACCAGTATGGAGCAAACTCGATTTGAACAGTTGAAGTCAGAATTATTAGCCCCCTTGAATTATTAGCCCCCTTCTGTTTATTATTCCCCAATTTCTGTTTAGTGGAGAGAAGATTTTTCCAACACATTTCTAAACATAATAGTTTTAATAACTCATTTCTAAAAACTAATTTATTTTATCTTTACCATAATGACAGTAAATAATATTTGACCAGCTATTTTTCAAGACACTTCTAAACAGCTTAAAGTGACATTTAAAAGCTTAACTGGGTTGATTAGGTTAACTAGGCAGGTTAGGGTAATTAGGCAAGTTATTGTATAACTATGGTTTGTTCTGTAGACTTTTGAAAAAAATCTAGCTTAAAGGGGCTAATAATTTTGTCCTTAAAATGGTGTTTAAAAATTTAAAACTGCTTTCATTCTAGCTGAAATAAAACAAATAAGACTTTCCCCATAAGAAAAAAAAATGTTATCAGGCATACTGTTTCCTTGCTCTGTTTAACATAATTTGGGAAATGTTTAAAAAAGATAAAATAATTCAAAGGGGGGCTAATAATTCTGACTTCAACTGTATATAACAGAAGAACATATTTAAGAACAGTGATCTTTATGAATAGTTCATTGAAACATTGACTGAAATGATTAGTTCTGAAACGGAAAAGGAATGAAGCACCTGCTCTGACACTCACAAATTTTCTTCTCCACTTTTGTTTGTAACTATTTTCATAGGGGAACCAGATAAAAAAGAAACAGTGCGTCTTAAAATGTAATTCACCCAATTTAAACTCCCATTAAATCAGCATCACATTTGCAATTATGTTCTGATATTAAGGCAAACAGCACTGATGATGATGTTTTTGTGATATTTTTTAAATCTTTGCTTTCATACTGTAAGTTTAGATTGCAATCTGCTTTATCACACTTCTGCACTCTAAAGACTTTGTTTGCAAAGTCAATAGCATAATAAAGTTGCACTTTGTTAAAACAACAATTTCCATAATAATCCCATTTGCTAAATATCACACACCACTAATAGTGATAATACAATAAATTGGGTAAGTTTTGAATTCTTGTTGACCTTTTTTTTTGGAGGGGGGGGGAGGGGGGGGGGCACTGTTGCTGTTGTGTTGATTTCAGATGGTTTTCTGGGACATGATGTTTGCATCATTGGTCTGCTGACAGCTGCTCTCCCATGCTCTCCTTTTTCTGCTTCGCCCTGCACTTCTAAATTTGTTTGGGTTTCAAATGTAGGCTGGGTTTTGTCATCTTGAGAAACTTTTTCTCGTGTTCTGATTTATTTTGTTCTTATTATGTTTTCTTGCTTTTCTTAGATTTGCATTCACGTACAACCTGACACACATACTTGTTATCCATTTTTATAATGTTGATAAATGCATAAAACACATTAACTGGCACAAATGGATGTATTACAAGGTGACTTGAAATGTGCTGGAAAAAAAATTGTATTCAAGTCGAGTTTACATACATAGAGCGACATGGTGGCTCAGTGGTTCGCATTTCTGTGTGGAGTTTGCATGTTCTCCCTGCATTTGCGTGGGTTTCTTGCGAGTAGGGATGCAGCAATTATAGATTTTGGTTGTACGATTACAGTATAGAATAATCACAGTTATCATGATTGTTTTTAGAACAGGGGTCACCAATCTCGGTCCTGGAGGGCCGGTGTCCTTGCAGGATTTAGCTCCAACTTGCCTCAACACACACGCCTGGATGTTTCAAGTACACCTAGTAAGACCTTGATTAGCTTGTCCAGGTGTGTTTGATTAGGGTTGGAGCTAAAATCTGCAGGACACCGGCCCTCCAGGAACAAGTTTGGTGACCACTGGTTTAGAAAATCACATGAAAACTCCTTATTTTTAAAGTGCTATTTATTGCTGCTCAGTAACCAATTAATACAGTGCAAAATAATAATACAAAACAAACAATAGTTAATTTCTCTTTGGAAATAAAAATAAAAAAGAAGTTTTTGGCATTTAAACATAAGTAATAATTTAATAATTTAATAATTTAAACGACAGAACAATCAATAAATAAAATTAAAGAAAGAAAATTAAAAAAAAGAAATAAAGAAAGAATAAATTAAAAAAAGGATTAGTCTGATGTAAATCTAAGCTTCTTATTAGCTAAGTATTTCGCTTCTAAATAGAACAAATGTAGTTAAAGGCTGCTTAGTCAAAAGATATGTGACCAGACCTTAGTTAATAGCTAAAGGTTGGAACTTCAAACTAGTGCACAGATGGCATGAATTTGTATAGTTGCAGCAGTTTTGTTCTGTGCAGAAACAAAGTGTTAAGAAGCCTTTACGATTAATTAACTGTGACGAATTAAAGCACGGTTAATTTAATAGTAAAATTGGTTAATCGTTGCATCTCTGCCTGCAAGTGCTCCAGTTTCCCCCACAGTCCAAATACATGCGGTATAGGTGAACTGAATAAACTAAACTACCCATAGTGTATGTATGAATGAGTATGTGTATTTCCCATAGCTGGGTTGTGACTGGAAGGGCATATGCTGGATAAGTTGGTGGTTCATTACGCTGTGACGACCCCAGAATAATAAAGGGACTACACCAAAAAGAAAATGAATGAAGTTGGTGGTTCATTCCGCTGTGGTGACCCCTGATTAATAAAGGGACTAAGCTGAAGGAAAATGAATGCATGAGTTTACATGCACTGTAAAAAAATGCTAGATTCCACACAATTCCTTCAAGTTGTCCCAACACAAGTCTATTAGGTTAACTTAACAAATTTAAGTGCATTGAACATTATAAACAATTAAGTTGTCTCCAAAAATTCTCAGGAATTGTGTCGTTTCAGCTCATTTTAAATAAGTAGATTGAACAAGCAGCAAAACTCTTTTTTTTGAGTGTAGTAAATACTTTTCCTTTCCTGCTTTCAATAGTTGTCTGCTGGTATAATAAATACAAAACTAAAAATAAATTAAATTATAGAGTAATTGTTATATAAATATATTTGTCTGCAAAACTAATTTAAATCCTATTTCTGCAATACACATTGGGATTAAAACACAATTAATCATTAAAAAGATTGCTTTCTTGATCCAAACACCCACCTGATCTTATTCCTAAATGACAACAATTCGCCTGTGTATATTAAACCTTCGACAGCTAATCATAGCAGACATTTAGATCTGCGTTTGACACACACAGAGAGCAGTTGTCAAGTAGATAGAGACTTTTCAACCACACAGTATTATTATTTCTGTGTTAAGGCCCCAATGTACCTCAAGCAAAGTTCTTTCTCGCTATTCATTTATGGATAAAAGAAGATTGAAACGAGCAGTGATGTACTGTGGATGTTTGCACAAGCTAGCACTGCATTCGGGCACTCCAGTCAAGTCGTGTCACTTATTATTGATGTCACATTGTACAGTAGATTGCTTTAAAGCAAGCCACTTTACAGTATTAAACATAGACGTGTCAGTGTAGCTTTCAGTTATCACACTTCATGTTCTACTTATGTATAAACAGCTCTTTTATTGCCAATTTTCTGGCCTCGGTAGACTGAAAAGTTTAAATAAACTGGAGAAAATGACAAGTCAAAAAGCTTGCCAATGGTAGAATAACAGGTATTTAACAGACAGCTGTTTCATGAAATTTTGCTTTGGCAAGATATTTAATTGATCTAACTTTTTCAACCATAATTTGAAACATTTAGAAACATTCAGATTATTACAGAGGTACGAGGGGTAAAAGTTTATATTTTATAAATAATCATGGATGTATAATCCATGTATGATCAAAATAAATTGTATCACTTAGTCATGAAAGTAACCTGTTATTACACCAGGTTACACAGACAAGATTTTGATTATTTTACCAAAGATTAGGGTCAATAGTGGTAGCCTATTACAGATTTCAAAGAAAAATCTTCATTTTAAAAAAGGAAACATAAGCTGGACTACAAGAGATCAGATCAATGTCATAATTAATGCTCGAATAATGTAGCCCATAGTTTATAGCAAGCATCATGTTTAGTTAGATTGTGCCATCTGTCATATACAGTAGGCCTATAGGTCTGTTATTTTTACTGAAGAAGATATATTATTTGAGTTTATCACCAGAACTATAGAAACTGTATTATGTGAATAATAATAATGAAAAAAATAAAAATAAAAAACAACACAGTATCGGGATCGGATCTGTATAAGTCGATAGTCAGAATTTTGGTATCGAGATCGGTTCCAAAAAAATGGTATCAGTGCATTCCTAGTTTGCATGTTCTCCCTGTGTTCTTCTGGGTGCACTGGTTTCCCACACAGTCCAAAGACATGCACTACAGGTGAATTGGATTAACTAAATTGGCTGTAATGTATGTGTGAGTGTATGAATGCCAGAGTGTATGAGTGTTTCTCAGTACTGGGTTGCGGCTGGAATCTGCTGCATAAAACATGCGTAAAAACTGATAGAATAATTGGCAGTTCATTCCGCTGTGGCGACCCCTGATAAATAAGGGACTAAGCCGAAGGAAAATGAATGGATGGGATAAATGAATGGAATAAAAGTATAATCCATGTATGATCAAAATAAATTGTATTACCTAGTAGTGAAAGTAACCTGTCATTACACCAGGTAACACAGACAAGATTTTGAATAACAGAGTTCAAAGCTAAAGATATTTTTCTACTGGCCCGATCGGTGGTTCAGATTTTTAGTTGCTCTGCCAGAATTTTCAATGGCCCACCCCATTAAAATGGCTTTTAAAAAAATAAAAACTGCCTTTCTTCTAGCCGAAATAAAACAAACAAGACTTTCTTTAGAAGAAAAAATATTATCAGCCATACTGTGAAAATTTCTTTGCTCTGTTAAACTTAATTTGGTAAATATTTAAAAAAGAAAAAAAAAATTCAAAGGGGTGTTAATAATTTTGACTTCAACTGTATTTACCATGTTATATATGGAAAAAAGTAATTTTTTTTTACCCAGACTTTTAAAAAGTTCTGATTAGAGCAGTAATTACAATACCCTGATTTACAAGGTTATCATACCATCAGAACCTTATACCGGCCCATGTCTAATGCACACAGATTTTTTGCCAATATTCGAAATACCGATTAATTTAAACTAATTTTGTCTGATATCCAATAGTCTAATGGCTTTTAAAAGCAAAAGCTGTATTTGTTTATATATTTATTGCTTGTTTCATTTAGAGAGTAGATAGTTTAGTTTTGAGAAGCATATGGATGATCTAAAATAGCAAATGATAATGTTCTATTAGGGAGAGAATGCTGGTCAGATTTACTTTTTAAAAATAGCACTGACTCAGTCCTTACTGAATCTTAGGGTCAGATGGAATTGTAATTGGACATTTGATATATTTTTAGGCTATTTTTATTTAAAATCCATGGATCAGGAGTGGCATTTCCTTATGACAGAGCATGGCAGTTTTCCATACCCTAGCCCGATAAATCAGATGGATTTACAAGTATTTATTCATTGATTTGCATTAAACATGCTTTTGTAATCCAATGTAATCAAACCGTCAGCAAAATTTTATGCGAGTCAGTGAGTCATTTAACCATCCATTCAAGCGATTCATTCAAAAACATTGATTCATACAGTAATGATGTCTCTGAATTAAAAAAAAGTGAAGTATTTAGGAGTGAGTCAACTGAATCATTCATGCAAGAGAGCCGCTCAATAGCACTGATTTATCCAGTAATGAAACAAATCGTCTATTTGGGTGAGTTATGGATTTTGTAAGAGTTTAATTCAGAAATATTCAAACAAGTCATTGAAGCATTTTATTTCCGACTAAAAAACACAGACATTTGGTTTTGTTTAATTTGGTTTGTTACCTTTTGTCAGAACCTATATGTTTATTTAGTTTTTACACTGTAAAAAATGCAGGGTTCCACACAATTAATTCATGTTGTCCCAACACAAATCGATAAAGTTAACTTGACACGCGGATTGAACATAAAAAAAATTAAGGTGTCCCAATTAAATCTCAAGAATTGTGTTGTTTCAGCTCATTTTAATTAAGTATTTTGAACAAGTAAAAAAAATTGAGTGTATTTAGAATCATAGAATTGTGTTTTAAACTCTATCCACACTGGTATCCACAATTTCTCAAGTGAGCGGTATATCGTAAAAATGCATGAGGCGCAGTCTTATTGCATTCATACCATTCTGCATTCATTGCAACATTAATAAATCATTTGTTGGTATTCTGATTTATTCCAGCAATGTACACACAACTGCCTCAGATTTGTTGTTTGCAGGTCATTCCCAGCAATCACCAGTAATTCCCTATAAGATCCAGCCCTATATACTTGTGTCAGATTGTCAGATAATCACCTCACACTTCAGTGCTTTTTCTTCCATTTTTGTCTGAGGATATATTTCAGAGCACTTCTCTTTTTCTGTCGCTCAGTCTTTCCACTAAATATATTATATTCCCCGTGCGCATTAGACCTTGACAGGTCAGCCTTGTTTCTCATTCAGCCCCAGTGTTGTTTGTTGCGCGGACTCGTTGCATTCAGCGCGCGTACCATGCGTTCCCCCGCTCCGCTCGAGCCTGTCACACGTGCTGCGTCACATCACCCGTGTCTTTACCTTAGCAATATTAATGCAATAACACCACTCGGCCTGAGTCTCGCACCTTGGAGAGCGCTGGATATAAGGAGGGAGAGAGAGAGGGAGGTGTATTGCATTTTGGAGTGCTGTGTCACAAAGGGCAGGTGCACATGCTTGCATTTGGGGATTTGTTTGTGTTTTTGTGCCGCCGTGTTGTTTATAGAGTAGCTATATGAGAGCTGTTGTTTTTTAACAACAACAGCCCTGGTAATTGAATGCCCTGGATACTGAGTGCAGACTGTGTTGTTTGATTTTCAGATGGGCCAGGTGTCATTGTGAATAAAGCACCGCTATAGAGAAGGTTCATCAGCAGCCCTGGAGAGAGAGAGAGGCAGAGAGCGGAAGGAGGAGGAAAGGTGGAAGAAAAAGAAAGGTACACAAGCAGAGAGAGATTTATATTCTCAAATACGCCCAGAGACTCACATAATTAATCAGCAGCACTCAGACACAGATGTACCGAAAGACAGAGGATAAAATTCTCATCCAACCAATTTTTTCTGCTCTAAATAAAATAAATTATATATAAAAATTATAATTATATAGAGTCAGAATTATTAGCCCCCATCCGTTGAGTTTTTTTTTTTTTTTTTTTTAAATATTTCCCAAATTATGTTTAATAGAGCAAGGGCATTTTCACAGTCTTATTTGTTTTAATTCGGCTGGAATAAAAGCAGTTTTTAATTTTTTAAAAACCATTTTAAGGTCAAAATTATTAGCCCCTTTAAGCCGTATTTTTTTTCCGATAGTCTACAAAACAAACCATCGTTATACAATAACTTGCCTAATTACCCTAACCTGCATAGTTAACCTAATAAACCTAGTTAAGCCTTTAAATGTCACTTTAAGCTGTATAGAAGTGTCTTGAAAATATTATTTACTGTCATCATGGCAAAGATAAAGTAAATTAGCTATTAGTAATGAGTTATTAAAACTATTATGTTTAGAAATGGGCAACGCAGTGGTGCAGTAGGTAGTGCTGTCGCCTCACAGCAATAAGGTCACTGGTTCGAGCCTCGGCTGGGTCAGTTGGCGTTTCTGTGTGGAGTTTGCATGTTCTCCCTGCGTTTGCGTGGGTTTCCTCCGAGTGCTCCGGTTTCCCCCACAGTCCAAAGACATGTGGTACAGGTGAATTGGGTAGGCTAAATTGTTAGACACCCTTTTGCCTTTAGAACTGCCTTAATCCTTCGTGGCCTAGATTCAACAAGGTACTGGAAATATTCCTCAGAGATTTAAGTCCATATTGACATGACAGCATCATGCAGTGGCTGCAGATTTTTTGGCTGCACATCCATGATACGAATCTCCTGTTCCACCACACCCCAAAGGTACTCTATTGGTTTGAGATCTGGTGACTGTGGAGGCCAGTTGAGTACAGTGAACTCCTTGTCATGTACAAGAAACCAGTCTGAGATGATTCGCATTTTATGACATGGCACGTTATCCTGCTGGAAGTAGCCATCAGAAGATGGGTACACTGTGGTCATAAAGGGATGGACATAGTCGGCAACAATACTCAGGTAGGCTGTGGTGTTGACACGATGCTCAATTGGTACAAATGGGCCTAAAGTGTGCCAAGAAAATATCCCCTACACCATTACACCACCACCAACAGCCTGAACCATTGATACCAGGCAGGATGGATCCAAGCTTTTATGTTGTTGACACCAAATTCTGACCCTACCATCCGAATGTCGCAGCAGAAATTGAGACTCATCAGACCAGGCAATGTTTTTCCAATCTTCTATTGTCCAATTTTGGTGAGCCTGTGTGAATTATAGCCTCAGTTTTCTGTTCTTAGCGGACAGGAGTGGCACTTAGTGTGGTCTTCTGCTGCTGTGGTCCATTCACCTCAAGGTTGGATGTGTTGTTCGTTCAGAGGTGCTCTTCTGCAGACCTCGGTTGTAACGAGTGATTATTTGAGTTACTGTTGCCTTTTTATCAGCTTGAACCCGTCTGGCCTTTCTCCTCTGACCTCTGGCATCAACAAGGCATTTGTGCCCACAGAGCTGCCACTCACTAGATATTTTCTTTTTTTTATCATTCTCTGTAAATTCTAGAGATGGTTGTGCATGAAAATCCGAGTAGATCAGCAGTTTCTGAAATACTCAGACCAGCCCGTCTGGCACCAGCAACCATACCACATTCAAAGTCACTTAAATCACTTTTCTACCCTATTCCAATGCTCAGTTTGAACTGCAGCAGATCATCTTGATCAGGGGTGCTCAACCCTGTTCCTGGAGATCGACCTTCCTGCAGATTTCAGATGCAACCCATATCAAACACACCTGCCTGTTATTATCAATTACTGTTCAGGTCCTAATTAATTGGTTCTGGTGTGTTTGATCAGGGTTGGAGCTGAACTTTGCAGGAAGGTAGATCTCCAGGAAAGGGTTGAGCACCACTGGTCTTGACCATGGCTGCGTCCAACACCGCATACTTCCATACTCTACAGTACTGTAAAATCAGTATGTGAGCCGAGTAGTATGTCCGAATTCACAGAATTCAAAAATCAGTATGTGATGCCCCGTGTGCGGATTCATGAATGGGAGTAAAGCGAGGCAACTGATGCATGTAGGTCACGTGACAATGACAAAATGGTGGATGTAGTACGTCCGAATTCTATTCATACTTTTCACATTCATACTGTATAGAACGCACTTTTCTAACGGCCGAGTAGTAAGTTTACATTCAAATGCAGTACCTACTGAGTAGTAGGCGGTTTCAGACACAGCCCATGTCTACATGCCTTAATGCATTGAGTTGCTGCCATGTGATTGGCTGATTAGAAATTTGCGTTAATGAGCAGTTCGACAGGCGTACCTAATAGAGTGTATATATGTAAATATTAAGGTATATTTTATTTAACATTATGGAAAATACACTTTTTTTACACTACTGATTACATAAATTGAAACACTACTATTTGCATACATTTAGGGAAAACAATAAACAATATATAAAAATAATTCACAAATAGACCCAAGTAAAACCCAGTAGTGTAGTTGATACAGTTTAGATGATAAAGATGCAGATTATAAAGTATCTAGTAGTAAAGACATTTTCAGTCATTTTTGAAAAAAATAGTAGTATTTTTTTAACCTACTAACTATACTGTACATAATATATATGAGTTCAAGTGTGAACTCAAAAGTGGGGTGACTGTTAAGGGGTTAAAGGTTGACAATTACATTTGATTGAAATATGTACTTTATCAATTACTCATAACTAGCAAATATATTCGGCTGAAATTAATTGTTAAAAAATTAAAGGGCACCTATGATGAAAATCAACTTTTGTAAGCTGTTTGGACAGAACTGTTTGTCTGTGTAGTGTGTCCACTGTCATATTTGAGTGATATAAAACCAACAAGTCTCTTTTTAAAAATTACATGACGTTAAAATAGGATCCAAATCCCAGTGATTTTGAGGCCCACTGCAACGTCACGTAGGAGTGCAGTTTTTCCCGTCCACCGAATTGATTGACATGCGCCATGTTTCTATAATATATACAAATGTCCACAGAACTTTTTTTTGCTAATAAACTGGGATTTAAATATTTAATAAATAAAAATAAATAAATAAATAGGTGTTACAAACAGTGCATGTTACTGCAAAAAGCATATGTGTGAGACTCATCATTTCAGAAAGGCTTGAATAAACTCCTTCACAAATACATAAAATAAATTTACTTGGTATTTTTGACCAATGAGCTGTATTTCAGCTTAATCCGAGTCTTTCTCTGTCACTGTGATGTGTATCTGACATAACGCATGATGAGAAGCACACACACGTGGGAACGGTGGACAGGTAGTAGCAGCTAATTTGCATTTCAAGCCACAGGCTAAAAAACGCTACAATGTATTCAGACACCAAAATGGGCAGATTCCGGAGGCTATAATAAATAATCTGCAGGGTATTTTGAGCCAAAACTTTACAGGCACATTTTGGAGACACCAAAGTCTTATCTTATATCTTGTAAAAGGGGTAAAATAGGTGCCCTTTAAAGCAACCAATGAAAAGATTAAATACTTGTCGACCACTTTCATCTTTTTCAATGCTAACTCCAAAAGCAAAGGACTTAAGATTTAACATAAACAATTGAATTCCTTGAAAGCCCTTTAAATCCTTATGTTTACAAAGGTTCTGCTTTGTATCATCAGTATTTGTAAGTGTGCTCTAATGACTTTCACCAATAAATGATGTCTGTGTTCCTGACATGATTGTGTATTTGACTAGAAACACATTACCATGCATTACCATCTCGGTTTTAAGGCATAATGTGTACTTAAGTGATCTAATTGGTCAATACATCTCGCCTAATATGTACATGTACGCGTGCTTAGCTCCAGAGATTGCACATTTTATACAACACCTCTTAGTTTATACATGTCTGATCATGCCAGACGTCCATCGCTTTAATCAAGCCTCCTCATCAATCCATAAAGCACATAATCAGCGTTCCAGAGCCTGAAGCAGCCCGTCAGCCTCCGTCCCCTCTGATTGTACTTGAGCTTGATGTTTTTTGCCAGATGGACCACCCTGTCTGTCCGCCTGTGAGGGATTGATGCGCGTCTTTGTCCTTCGTATGGATTTACAGCCACATAACTGTGTCCACCACCTTCAATGATCTTACAGGAAACATCCACAGAGTACTGAGCCTCTGATAAATGCAAGTTACCACCATGTTGCATCAGAGAATCTCTATGTACACAAATTAGCATCGGAGGAAACAGGCCGGGTGGATGTTCTTGGCGTGTGAGCGAATCCACGTTAATGATACCTAACGGATAATGCGACTCATTAAAATATGAGTGTCACTCAGGGAAGTGACTGTTTTGACAGATGGCTAAGCACCTTAATTGGATCTGATTCGTTTGAAGTTTACACTTTCCGCCGTTTGTGTGAGCCCGCTAATTCATTAAAAATGATAACACGGTAAACACGGGTCATATCTGTCACAGTTCTCCGAGAATAAAAGGAGGAAGGAATAAAAAGATGTCAGAAATAGCTTTTGAGTGCGACGTCGGCTCTAATTGCTGATGGTCCGCGCCGCGTGACGCCTTAATTCATCGCTTAAAAGCCACTGATCGCTGATAAGACGGGGAAATAAGAGGGAAAACATTAAAAAGTCATCAAGAAGGGGTTTGGTTTCTGATGTTAACTTTGTGATAATCGTCAAATAATGGTCAGGCTAATGAATTAAAGAAGTGGAACCAAAGAAATGTGTTACGTCTCATTACGTTGCCACAGAAAAGAGGGAGAAATGGAAGTTTCTGAGGCAATATTCAAATGATTTTTTTTTTCTTCATTTGAAGGGGAAATGTGATGAATGATGGCTGAGATAGAGGAGCGAGAGATGGCTAACCTTGGCGTAATGGTGTGTGGCAGAGCCTTGACTCTTTGTGTTATTGGTGCTGTCAGTCATAACCAGGCAAGAAGCGAAGCTGAACTGCTCCGGCAAACTGACTAGTGGAGAATTTCCAACAATCTGGCTGCTTTTGCATCTGTACAGATTGTAATGTCATGTTTCAAGTGTACAAGGTGCATTTCACAGCAGTAGTTTTAAGCTATGTACACTTGCACAAGGCGCATTTTTCATTTTACTCATAGGCGATGATGAAATCACATGACCAGCTACCATATAATTACCAAGGATCAACTGATCATAATACTGATCACTATAAATAGTTCACTATTGGAGTTGTTCAAAACAAGGTGCAGATTATTTTAAAAAATCTTTACTTATAGCATGTTATGGTGTTTGACTGGTTATTTTTTGACAGATAAATACTGTAACTTGCAGTATCTCAGTGGTCTTAAATCTTTTATAGCTTTTGTATAGACGAATTACCATGTTTGTAAACATTCAGGATCATTCAGCTCCCTTTTAGTCAAAGACTTCTATGGTTGGCATTAAAAGCAGTGTGGTGTATGGTAAAAGTTAAGTTTTTCTATTTTCGAATTTGGCATCTTACCGCATAACATGACATGTTTGCTATTGCAACCGGTCTTATTTTTGCAACCGGGAACCGGTGTGACGTTGTGTGTGACGTAGGTTCACATTAGTATTCACACAGGTATTTTGTGCCATTTAAATGGAGCCTTATCGCTAAAGTAATCATTTTCTAATTTTTTCAACCAAATCAAACAAATGGAGGCCTTTTTCACCAAAATGTTTGACACACACACGTACTGTCCCACTAACACATTAATTGAAAGACTGGCACAAAGTGAAAATATAGTGGCATTTTGAAATGCCAGAAAAACACATAGCGTGGTAAATACTACACACAAGCTAAATGAAACATACAGTAAACAGCTCTCGATTAGAATCAATATGCAGAGTATCAGCCAGCCATTTCTTGGAAATTGCATGGCTTCAGTACATACATGTTAAGTTTCATGCCACTAATATGGTTTGCTCTATAATGCAGTGATCTATTTTGTGTGGATGTGCATTGAAGAGGTGCTGAGTATAACAGGTGACAGGTCGGGAAGTCTAACGCTGTATTTCAGCATCTTATCTGATGGCAGACACTAAATTAGGGGAATGTTTTTCTAAATTCTGAGTTTCTAACCTTCTAAGTTCTAAGTATCCTACCGGAAGACGTTGGTCGCTATTTTGCCCTCCATGCAACATTGAAGAAAATTTATTCTATACTTAAGGGTTTTCTATTACTTGAGGATTTCTATAGTAATGAGGATTGAGGTCACATGCATACACACCAGCAAATATTTGTCCTCGTGAGTAATGATTGAGTAATGATTTAATTATTCATTTATTCATTCATTCACTTTCTTTTCGGCTTAGTTCCTTGATTAATCAGAGGTCACCACAGCGGAATGAACCGCCAACTTATCCAGCATGTTTTTTCACATCGGATGCCCTTCCAGCTGCAACCCATCACTGGGAAACAGCCACACACACTCTCATTCACAAACATACTCTATGGACAATTTAGCTAACCCAATTCACCCAAAGTACATGTCTTTGGACTTGTGGGGGAAACCGGAGCACCCGGAGGAAACCCATGCGAACATGGGCAAATGATTTAATTATAAATAGTGAAAATGTATCAGATAGTAATAGGGTATTTTTTGGCCATAAGGTGAATTTTTATTTTTTTTAATTTCCCAAGTCAATTTTAAAGGGAGTTATTTAAAAATTTGGAAGCAGTGTTTCTAAAATCCCTTAAAATCTTTGATTGTAGTCTCGAGTTTACATAATATAATGTTTCTAAAAAGTTTATGAATATGGATTTAATGTTTAATGTAAAGGGTCGCCTCACTGCAAGAAGGTCACTGGTTCGAGGAGCTAAGCCAGTTGGCAATTATGTGTGGAGTTTGTGTGTTCTCCCTGTGTTTGCATGGTCCAAGAACATGCAGTAAGTGAATTAGGTAAACACAATTGGCTGTAGTTTGGGTGTTTCCCAGTACTGGGTTGTGGCTGAACGGGCATTCGCTGCGTGAAACATATGCTGGAATAGTTGGTGGTTCATTCCACCATGGCGACCCCGGATAATTAGGGACTAAGCTGAAGGAAAATGAATGAATGAATGACGATATGCTGAATAATTTGGATTTTCGATATGCTTCTGGATTTTAATATCCATTATGCTTTTTTCACCAACATTCTTCCGAATATCTTTAATAAGAAATAAATACATAAAAGTTTAGAACCATTTGAGTGTAATTTTAGGGTGAACTATCCCCTCTAATGGCAAATTCAGAGAAGCGCTAATAATGACTTTGACATTTTAATGGGCACCTTCTTTAAATTACAGTGCCAATGTATGATTATGTTTTGCTCAGAAAAATAAAATTAAACAGAACCCATTCTGACACATTGTTTTGATGCAAGAAAACCCATTTATATAATTAATACTATTCTAAAAGTATAAATTATTTCAAAGTTGTCTGTCATTGATGTAACAGGTTTGGCCAGTAGTGATAAGTGTTGGAATATATATTTCTCAAGTGCCATCAGCAACTTGCAATTTCATAATTGATTTTCCTGAAACAAGCAATTAGTCACTCTCCTTCGCCACAGCGGAATGAACCACCAATTACTCTGGCATATGTTACTCTGGCAACCCAGCACTGGGAAACAACCATACACACTCACTTCATTCGCTATGGCCAATTTTGTTTACTATATTCACCCATGCTATGTCTTTGGACTGTGGGGGAAATGGAGCACTGAGAGTAAACCCAAGCAAACATGGGAACAATAAGTCAGTCAGCTAATTCTCCAGGTATATTTGACCTCCTTATCTAATGTTCTTGATATATCTTGTTTGAGTTTTCAATAACCCTTTACAAACCCATCGTGCAAAGAATCAATTGAGACTCCTGCACCGCTGACTTGTTTTCTTGAAATCTGAGCAAATAAGATTAGATGAAAAAAGTTTCGAGTGGAGTCGTACTGTACACAGCAGCTGTCTATTGCATTATATACTTTTAAAAGCAGCAGGATCCAGCTGCCAAGAGACAGCAGACGACTGCAATGACAAGCAGACTAGCTCTGGCAGGGTAACACATTGTCAGGATGGGCTAAAATGTTGTCATGATGTTGCTATGTGAACTCAGGCCAGCTGCTACTGGCAAGTTAGGGCTGTTTGCAGGCTTGCCATCGGCCTTGGCTGAGTCCACCCATAAGGAGGGCGACACAGGAACATGGCAGGTCCTGAGGGATTCTGGGAGGAGGGAAATGAGGATTGAGGTCACATGCATACACACAGGCAGATACACTGAAAAAAATGGTATATTGGATTTACTGATTTGTTTTAAGGTAAGTGGCTGCAAACAATTTATATGAGCTGAATTAAAACAAGCAAATTAAGTTGAACATTACTAAATTTAATTTGTTTGTTTAACAAATTGCTGTGGCAAAGTGGTTAGCGTTTCCGCCTCACACCAAGAAGGTTGCTGTTTCAAGCCTCGACTGAGTCAGTTGACATTTTGCATGTTCTCCCCATGTTCGCGTGGGTTTCCTCTGGGTGCTCCGGTCCAAAGACATGCGCTATAGGTGAATTGGGTAAGCTAAATTGTCCAAAGTGTATGTGTGTGAATGAGTGTGTGTGGGTGTTTCCCAGTGATGGGTTGCAGCTGGAAGGGCATCTGCTGTGTAAAACATATGCTGGATAAGTTGGCTGTTCATTCTGCTGTGGCGACCCCTGATTAATAAAGGGACTAAGCCAAAAAGAAAATGAATGAATGAATGAAATTCAGCCCTTATAGTTTGCAAGCACTTACCTTAAAAAATCCAATGTAAATCCACTGAATATATTTTTAAAGTGTATTTATCCATGTGAGTAATGATATTGGGTTGAAACTAATTATATAAATAATGAAATTGATAATGTAAATTGGTTGGCAGCATTTTCAGTAAAATGGCATTTGTTTTCCCAGAAGATGCTTTTTTTTCTTTAGCCCAAAGAGTAAATACATTTTTGTAGTTATTTTCTAAATTAGTAAGCAGTGTTTCTGAAACCCCTTAAAAGCCTTGATTGTAGTTCTAAGTTCAAATTCTTTATTCTGATTGGCTGGAAGGTGCGCAATAAAATTGTTCAATGCACAGTTAGGCCATGTCCACACGCGCATGGGTACTTTTATAATTTTAATAATTAATAATTCTTTACATTTATATAGCGCTTTCTAGACACTCAGAGCGCTTTACACAATGAGGGGGAATATTCTCATCCACCACCAGTGTGCAGCATCCACCTGGATGACATGACTGCAGCCATGCACATACAGACCGCACACCACACACCAACTGATTAGTGTAGAGGAGACAGAGTGATGAACCAATTATGATATAGGGATGGTTAGGAGGCCATGATGGTCAGAGGCCAGTGGTCAAATTTGGCCAAGATGCCAGGGTTAAACCCCTACTCTTTTTCGAAGGACATCCTGAGATTTTTAATAACCACAGAGAGTCAGGACCTCGGTTTAATGTCTCATCCAAAAGACAATGTAAAGCGATTAGTTGATTTGACTTAAACTAAGTAAACCTGTTGTCTTAAAAGTATTAAGTAAATTAGCTATGTGCATAATTACAAAAATTAATTAAATTCAACAATTCCAAGTTAGATTGGGTTTACTCACTTTTTAAAGTAAAGACAACTTGTCAGTTTTAAGGCAACAGGTTTAGTCACAATTACAGTCACATTACAGTTTACACAATCGCATTACAATTACAGTGAGTGAAGTCTGGTTATCTTTTTGTCTGTGCTTTGAAAACTGTATATCAGCACTGACAAGACCTTTAAACAAATGCAGATGTTTTGATTTGTGTTGACGATACTATAAAAAAAAAATAGAATACTAATGACAAGTCTTTTTCATTTGTTTTGCAATAAGTGAGTTCAAATTTTAAACTGAATTAAAAAATCATGGATATTGGTGTGAAATGAAAGTTTTAGCCAATAGTGATGATAACTTTTTCATAACATAACACCATACTTGTGATTTAGATCATGCTGACAAAATGCACTGACAATTGTCTTGTTTGCCAGTGATCGGCGGCAGATGCCTTGCGTTTTTGACTGACAGCATGTTTGACAGTTCTGGGTGGTTGTACCAGACATTCATTTTGAGGACAGATTTTGGCTCTGGTACTCTCATTAACTAGAACATCATTGGAAATGCTTTGCAGTGATGCTGTTTTGATTACATTGTTACATGACTCCATTCGTTGGTGCCACATGATCCTTAAGCTTTCTAATTATTATCAGTATTGGAAACAGTTGTGCTGCTTGTTGTTGCTATGAAAATCTTCTTACCGCTTTACAGGATTTTTTGATGAATAGGAAGTTCAAAAATACACCGTGAAACTCAATAAGAATGTAAATTGAAGTTAAGAACATTGTAAAAATCATGTTCAGTTTCACTTTATAAGACTAAGAAAAAATATAAGACATAAAATTCATGCCTCAACCTACATTCTTTTACTTAAAAAAAAAAAAAAAAGTTTTGTTGCACATTTTACATGACAAATCCACAAGAGAGTGCTATCTTTATTTTTTTACAAATTTAAAATGCATTATATTTGTTAGTGGTGATAAGAGATTAAAAAAAAGCGAGCAATTGCTCCAGATTTTAAATTTCCGTCCAAAGAGGTCATGTTTTGATCTTCAATTGGTCTCACGCAATTACATGATGCGATTTCGCAGGTCATAGTTCACCAATCTTGAACTTTCCAACGCAACGATCTGCGAAACTTGTCGGATGAGCTTGCGTTTCCGGTCTGCAGCTTTCGCATGCGTATGAATGGAAGTATATAGGGAGAATAGTGCAGTGTGACCGGGGCTTTACGATTTAACTCTAATTAAACACACCTGATCAAACTAATTGAGGCATGTTAAAAATCTACAGGTTATGTTGAAGTAGCATAGGAACTAAACTCTGCTGGCTGCAGCTCTCTTTGAACTGAGTTTGACCCTTATGGTATACAGCATACTTTTAAAGCAACTGCCAACATTTATCACAATCACATATCCAATAAAATAACTAAATAAATAAATTAACAAACTTATCTCAAGCAAAAAAAAAAAAAAAAATGTCAGCACTGATCCTCATGTTGTTTCAAACCTGTAGGAATAATAATAAAACAATCATTTATATGATTAACAGTAATAATAATTTATGCATATTTATGCATATATTTAAGAAAGCCTTTAGACTATAAATACCACGTTTACTTACTTCATTTGTAAAAATGTATGTGAGTGCTGTTTAAGGGAGATATTTTTAATCTTTAACACATTCTTTTTTTATTTTTAACACATTTTTAATTATTTTGCAAGATACTAATATTCAGCTTACATTGAAATTTAAAGGCTTAAATAGGTTAAATAGGAAAAATAAACAAAGTTATAAGAAATACTGTAAAATTATCTTTGCTCTGTCAAACATCCCTTGGGATATATTTGAAAAATAATTAAGATTTCAAAGGAAAGTGAATAATTTTGCCTTTAAATGTATGTGATTCATATATAATACCTACCTTTGAATAAGCTCTACTGTGGCATTACTTGACTCCAAACATACAAAACATACACACACACAAAACACAGCAAAAAACACAAAATAATAATTTATTTTTTTAAGTTTTTTTTTTATAAAGTTTCAAATAATTATGAAAAAATAAGCATATTAAAAGAACACACACACATACTCTAGATATTGTTAGAAACATGTTTGTCAAACACAGGCACATACCATGCGGCAATTCTCAATAAAAAAAAAAAAAAAATTTAAATAATTATTAAAAGCAAAAAATAAAGTCGGCAGCACAGAAAATCCAAAGGATCAAATTTTTTATTATTATAATTATCTCAAGACAACAAACTTTTCTGTTGTCCATAATATAAATTTAATATAAATTTATAGGTGGAAACACAGCTCTGAAAAATACTTAGCATGTGCATGGATGGCTGTGTATCAATTTTTTTTTGTGATTCCCTGTGATGATTTTTGTGCACATGTTACCTAACTGAGGTGATTGGAATTCAATGTATTTTATGTGTTTAAAAACTGTTTAGTTGGCAGAATACTGTTTGCATCTGTACATTATGGCAATAAGCAATATCAAATAAATAAAAATACTTAAATAAAAGTTAGTAAGAAGTTATATGAGGAGAGGCTAACTAGTTAACAATGTAGCTTTCACGTACACAGTTCAAGATAACAACAATATAACTTAAAACACAGACTTATTTTAGAAACCCTCAAAAACATTTGAACACGTACCCATTGTAGATTCTTAATTATGGCTTAAAACATATCAGACTCTGTATCTGAATTGATAGACAGAATGGAGCACACTCAGAAGTAATCAAATCAAACACCTGCGGCTCGCTTAAAGGGCCAGCATTTTCTGAAAACATTTTCTAACAACTTGTATTTAGAAAAAGACAGACAGACAGCCTGTGTATGTGTGTGTTAATGCCTAAATCATTGTTTTCTACCTTAATATAAATGCACTTCTCTCTAAATAGCAACATGAAGCATCAGAGTAGATGGGGCAGTAATGGTTGAACAGTAATTTACCATTAATTGTCACAGTTACTATCTGTAATGAGTACATAAAGTAAGTTACTGTAATTTATTCTTTGCACTGCACAATTTCAAACAAATCCTACTCCTTTTACAATAAAATACTGTCAAAAATACAAAACACTGCCTATTTTACAGTTATTTACTGCATAATCTACAGTAAGGGTTAACAGTGCAGTGACGCGTAAAAGCGGTGCAAGGCGCTTGCACCTTCCAGATGCACCCAGTTGAAAACATCTTTCAGAATGCTGCGAGTCACGTGATAAGAACTGACCGAGCAGCTTCATACTTTGTATGAAATATACACATTTTGTTAGACTAATTAATTCAGACAAACACAGAACACCAAAACACTGCATTTCTTTTAAAATTTCTCCATAAATAAAAACTTAATCAGAGTAACTTGAAAATTTTGTATTAGAGTTAGAGCTATGTTATGTCAGCGTGTCATCCCCTAAGAAAACGCTGATGGCTGCCTAGCAATTTAGATAGAATCAAACTTCCCAACCCCCCGTAAAATTTTCAAATGCTGACCGGTCCGCAGTGATAAAAAGGTTGGTAACCACATACACTGAAAAAAAATGATTCAAAGATGATTCATTGGATTTACTCTTTTTTTTTTACATTAAGTGGTTAAAACAATTTATTTGGGCTGAATTTAAACAAACAAATTAAGTTGAACATTATTAAATAAAATTTGTTTGTTTAAATTCAACACAAATAAATTGTTTGCAACAGTTTTGCATGCAACACTTTTTTTCAGTGGTACGTTTTGTTGTACGATTCAGATACACTTCCTGTACATTTCCACAAGAGGTAGTTCTGTGCTATTTATTTGGTGTTGTGCAAAGAACTGCACAAAAATAATCTTTTATCATGTTTTATTTTAACACGTCCCTGTAAATATCATTGGTGTAAAAAAGAACATGTTGGCGTCATACTTGCCTCCAGCCTTTATTTCACCATCACCTATTTTGAGTAAATGTTTGATTGAAGAAAAACAAATCACATAAATTTTGCATGACCTCTTGTTGAGTAAATTCCCAACCCATTTTCACTTTTGGATGAACTATATCTTAAATGCATCCTTGCTGAATTGTTATATGAATTATTCCTGCAAAAAACATATAACTCCTACATATATCACATCTTCTAGAACACAAAGGTCATTATTTTTTTTATCCAAACATACACTGAGGCTTTAAAATGCTTATGATTGGCATGTGTCAGTTCGGTGATTTTAAACTTTGTTAACTAGCGCTGGATGCATAACATGTCTAACATACACTGCCACCCTAACCCTGGCGGCAGGGCACGTTTTTGCCCAAATTTGGCTGGCGTCCCAGACTGCTTCCTCGGAAAAGAAGACAAGTGGAAAATATCCTCCACCTCCCGCACAATCACACCATCTGCTGCTGTCGCTGATCTCTCGTTCCACCGGGGAACTGACACAGCATCCTCTGTTCTCGTCCCCCATAAACACAAACCCACGAGCCCCTCGCGTTGCTCCTCTAAGGATTTAATGTTGGTGTTTATTGTGTTTTTTGTTGTTGTTGTTGTGATGGCAGTGTTTTTTTTTTTTGTAAGTGGTGACAGTGTGATGGTCTGACGGGACCATATGTAGGCTAATGTTGCTGTTGGCAGTCAGGTGGCGGTAACAAGCTTGTTGACTTCATAATGGACTCACCTGGACCACAGCCTTCTGCTTCCATAAGCACTGTTAGATAGTTTTACTTTATTATGAATAATATAAACGGAGGGGATTTTTTTTAGATTGGGTAAAGCTCTCTTTTTTTAGCTTCATTTTAACTAAACAAGGATGAACATGCAAGTTTCTCAGTGAAATACCAAATGTTTGAGCTGTTTTAAGGGTTAATATATAGTGAACTGAAAGTACAACTAAAACTATTAAGTAACAACTAAACTATTATATACACTACCTGACAAAAGTATTGTCGTCAATCCCAGTTGTAAGAGCAACACATTTGGAAAAGTGGCAGAAGGTATTTTTTATTTTTTTTTTTGATGAATCATCTGTTGAACTACATCTAAATCATCATAAATTCTGCAGAAGACCTATTGGAATCAGTCAAATTTGGTGAAGGAGAAAATCATGGTTTGGGGTTACAAGTGGACGTGGATGGCAACATCAACATCCTGAGGTACTGTATTAAGACAAATGGGCTGCTCATTACATTGCAAACCACAGGAGATGGCATATTCTTCAGCAGGATAGCGCTCCTTCTCATACTTCAGCCTCCACTTCTAAGTTCCTGAAAGCAAAGAAGGTCAAGGTGCTCCAGGATTGGCCAGCCCAATCACCAAATATGAACATTATTGAGCATGTCTGGGATAAGATGGAGGAGGAGGCATTGAAGATGAATCCAAAGAATCTTGATGAACTCTGGGAGTCCTGCAAGAACGCTTTCTTTGCCATTCCACATGACATTATTAATAAGTGAGTCATTGCAGAGATGGATGGGTGCAGTCCTCCAAGCTCATGGGAGTCATACACAATATTAATTCTTTTTCCACTGCACCATGTCTTTATATTTTATATTGTACTTTATTTCTGTTAAGTCACAAGACTTTTTTTCACAGCAAAATCAGACCTTACTCTCCTAATTAAATCATTAAAAATCAAGGGATGATAATTTTTTTTTATTTTGATAAAAAGCCATAATCTAGAGACCTTTGCCTTTCATATTAGCAACTTTTGATACCAAATGATCAACTAGAAGTCAAGTTATTGTTTGTTGTTCCTCAAACTTGGATAGACGACAACTTTGTCAGGTAGTGTATAATGCAATAATATATTATTTGAAACTATATTTTTTACAATAATATAGCTTCAAAGCAGCTTTACAGAAGGTGCACATTTCAATACCTTTAAGAGCAGAAACTGTTTTAAGACTTGACTGCTAACATTTAATATTCAGAAAAGTATGGTAATTTTGCACAATGTTGTTTTTCATCTTTGCAAAGGTGTCGAGGTCATCTGAATTTTTCACAAAGCTCATCCAAATAATAAAAAACCTGAGCACAAACTATAAAGTTTATAAAATAAAACAACTTTCTTTTCAGCTAGTTGATAAGGAAATATATTTCATATTAATTTAGTTTATAAATAAGATAAAAGTAAACATATAAAATCAAATAAAAACAAATAGCAAAATAAGGACAAACAAATAATACAATAAAAATACATTTTACAAAAGTACATCTACTACGAGGGCTGCATGATATTGGAAAAAATATGATATTGCAATATTTTCGGAAAGATTCCATAAATTTAGATTGAGTGGGGTGATCAAGTCTAAAATGTATAAATTGTAATAAATCACCAGCATAAGTAAATACGACAGACTAAATATAAAAGGAAAATAAACAGTGCGCTATGGTTTTCTGAGAAGTATTTAAATAAAAAAATGTAACAATCAAACTTAAAATAACATGGTCATCATTATATAATTAATTTGATACAACAATATCAAAATAATATGTAATAATATATTTGTCATCCTGCGATGTGACTATTGCGGATACACACATTGGGATATCAATGCTGAAACAATATATTGTTCTATACTATATAAATGAATTTTAAAATGAGTTAACAACTAATCCATTCAAAAATCTAATAGCTCGGTGATACTAACGTAGCACTGGTCTTATACAATATCTTTACCAAAGCTGCATTTATTTGATCAAAAATGTAGAGGAAACAGTATTGAAATATTCATTGTATTTTAAAATGACAGCTTTTCTTTTGATGTAAAGAAAATATGATGGAGTGTCAAATAATCCCTTAGAAATCATTCTAATATGCTGATTTGTTGCTCAAGAAACATTTGTGTAAACTGTTATGCATTGTTTGAGAGTGAGAGACAATCTTGTATAGATTTATATACTTTTATTTCTTTTAGTTTTAATTTCCAAACTGAATCCTCATTTCACTTACCAAGTTTACAATGATAATGAAGCTTGTTAACAAGTTTTTATTGATTTATGATTGAATGCTTTGTTTCACAATTTCATCTTCATTTACAAGTAGCAGGGTATACAGCTATAAGCCCCTTTCACACATACAGACCTTTCCGGAAAATTAGAAAGAACAGGCCCTTTTTGAAAATACTAGCTAACTATTTGCCAAAATGCTGCTCTGTGTGAACGCAGAAGGAAAATTCCTGGAAAGAGCATGTTCACACGCTTAGAACACGCTGACGTGAGATGTCTACTCCAGCTAATCAGAACATTCAGACACATTTACATCTGCACTGTTTATGAAAAAAAAGCCTTTGACTATTTTTACCAGACATATTTAGCTTCTAAATGTTAGTCAGATAACGTTTCTATGTTCTTTCTTAATGCTAACTGTGTAAAAAATTATCAATCAAATGCATATGTGTCACGGATTGGTCAGGCTCTCACGATCCCCACTCACGAAGATCACCATCACCTGACTTCTAATGAGCACACAGCTGCATCACATTCACGAGCACCAGATAAAAGCACAGCACTCCAGTCGCTCATTGTCCGGGCTCGTCTCGACGAAAGCGGACAACTGAGCGACCACTCTGCGTAGTCATCCTCAGCTAAACAAACGATTTACTTACCTGTTCTCTTTGTATTCCTCCCTAGTCTTCCTGGCCCTCCCGTATCGTCCTGTCTTCCAGTCCTTCCAAGTCTGTGTCATCCTCTGTCAGCTGTATCTGGTGTGTGCTGTCCATCCTCGTGTATTCCTGTTACCCAGCCACGGAGGAGAAGACCCCAACATCATTCCTGATCCTCCTGGCTATCCTTCATGTGCTCCTTGTTGTCATTCAATAAACACCCTAACGTTTCCTTACCTCTGTCTCCTGTCCGCTTCATAACAGAAGCCCGGACCCATAACGACGACAACATGAGCACCCCCGATCACTTTCAAGAGCTGGTGGACCAGTTGAAGCGGATTCTACAGCCACCAGCTCCACTTTCCAACGCACCACCAGCACCGAGCACTTCCGCCTCCACAGTTTCTTCTTCGGCCCTTCCTTCCAGTCCCATGGCCCGACCAGCGCCCTACTCAGGCGGAGCGGGGGAGTGCAATGGTTTTCTGTTACAATGTTCCCTCATATTCGAAATGCAACCTTCTCTATATCCCACAGATAAGTCAAAGATCGCCTACATCGTATCTCTACTCTCTGGACCTGCACTTAAATGGGCTGAGACGATCTGGAACCAAGCCGGGCCGGTCATGAATTCCATCACTACCTTCACGGAGTATTTCAAAGAGGTGTTTGGACGTTCTGATGGGGAAGTAGCCGCTGGAGAGCAGCTGTATCATCTAAAGCAAGGTACTCTATCTACACAGGAATATGCTCTCCGGTTTCGCACTCTAGCAGCTGCAAGTGGATGGAATGAGAGATCGTTGTTGACCACGTACCGGCTCGGCTTGGAACCCACTCTCCGAATCCAACTGGCCACATTAGATGATACAATGGGTCTGGAGAGATTCATCCAACATTCTCTCCGATGTTCCGATCGTCTTCGTTCCTATCAACAGGACACCATCACCCCCTCGTCTGCACTCCTCCAATCGCCTGAGTCAACAGCCTCTCCAGAACCAGAACCCATGATAATAGAGTCTGGAAGACTGACATCAGCGGAACGACAGAGGAGGCTGACCCGGGGGTCTGTGTCTATACTGCGGTGTCAGTGGACACACCCGTATGGAGTGTCCCCTTCGTCCCATTCGGACTTCAGTGAGTGTATTCAGTACGATATTGAACAATGTAAACCACTTACTACCACCGTACAAATAACTACTGCCTCTATTTCTCTCCTTGTCACAGCCCTCATCGACTCCGGGTCAGCAGGGAACTTCATCTCCCAATCCCTCTGTCGTCAACTCCACCTCCGTACTGAGGCGTCCTCGCATATATACCAGATACAACCGATAACCCAGTGCACTCGATCTTCGACCCGTATCCATCGACAATGCGAAGACATCCTTCTTCAAGTGGGGGGTGTTACATCAAGAGAGGATTCAATTTCTGGTTCTGGAGGGTGCAAATATGGACATCATTCTAGGGCGCCCGTGGCTGGTGAAGCACGATCCCATCATCTCTTGGGGCACAGGAGAGATAAAGAAATGGGGATCTGGATGTACACCTGCCTGTTTTCCAAATCTCCCTCTTCAAGGTCGGAACCCCATTTCTTTGTTTGCAACATCGGTCGAGAGCCCTCCTGAGAAGCAGTCTATCCACATTCCTAGGAGTACAGCTCCTTTCATGATGTCTTCTGCCCCAAGAGAGCTTCCCAGCTACCGCCCGCATCGGCCATGGGACTGCGCGATCGACCTAGTTCCAGATGCCCAGTTGCCAAGAGGTAGGATCTACCCGCTCTCGCTTCCAGAGAATCAGGCAATGGAAGATTACATAAGGGAGGCTCTGAGTCAGGGGTACATACGTCACTCAAAATCACCAGCCGCCTCAAGCTTCTTCTTTGTGGCCAAGAAGGACGGAGGGCTGCGTCCATGCATCGACTACAGGGTCCTAAATAACGGTACAGTAAAATACCGATATCCCCTTCCTCTGGTACCAGCCGCTTTGGAACAGCTCCGAGAAGCTAAAGTCTTCACTAAATTGGACCTCCGCAGCGCGTATAATCTGATAAGAATACGTGAGGGGGACCAATGGAAGACAGCATTCGTGACCCCTACTGGCCACTATGAATATGAGGTCATGCCTTACGGTCTGGTCAACGCCCCCTCCGTATTCCAAAACTTCATTCATGAAGTCCTCCGGGAGTTTCTTCACCACTGTGTAATAGTGTACATAGATGACATCCTCATTTACTCCCGGAGTGAGGCCGAACATCGCCAACACGTTGCGGAGGTCCTACACACATTGAGAGAACATCACCTCTACCTCAAAGCGGAGAAATGCTCATTCCACCAGAAGTCGATTCATTTCCTGGGATACATCATTGACCAAACCGGTATACGTATGGATGGGAAGAAAATTGAGGCTGTTCTATCCTGGTCAGAACCCACTTCCATTAAGGAGCTCCAGAGGTTTCTTGGGTTTGCTAACTTTTATAGACGATTTATCAAGGACTACAGCAGGATTACATCACCTCTCACTAATCTCCTCAAGGGTAAACCCAAAGGACTGGAGTGGACCAAAGAAGCAGCCGCAGCCTTCCGCCTTCTTAAGAAGGAGTTCACAAGGGCCCCACTCCTGACTCATCCTGACCCAAATCTTCCTTTCGTGGTGGAAGTGGACGCATCCACCACCGGCGTCGGGGCAGTATTATCTCAACATCATGATACACCGCCCCGACTGCATCCCTGTGCCTATTTCTCTCGGAAGTTGAGCCCGGCGGAGCAGAATTACAGCATAGGAGACAGGGAGCTTCTAGCAATCAAGCTAGCCTTGGAGGAGTGGCGTCACTGGTTGGAGGGAGCCAAACATCCGTTCCAGGTGATCACAGATCACAAAAACCTCCAGTACATCAAAGAGGCCAAGAGACTATGTCCACGTCAAGCCAGATGGTCACTTTTCTTCTCACGTTTTGATTTCTCCATTTCCTATCGTCCAGGACCCAAGAATCTAAGAGCAGACGCTCTCTCTCGTTTACACGAGCATCACGATCATGAAGAACTCCCAACGAAGATTCTTCCCGAACACATCTCCATTTGTCCGATCACCTGGAACGCTCCTCCAGTCGTTGCCACTCCGGAAGCTCCTGCTCCGCCGGGATGCCCTCCTCATCGGCAGTTCATACCACCTGAACACCGGGTAGATCTGATCCACTCCTTACATACCTCGCTAGGCACTGGACATCCAGGGATCAACAATACTCTCTCGCTAGTATCCCAACGATTCTGGTGGCCAAACATGGCAAGGGATGTGAGGCAATATGTTCAGGGCTGTAAGGACTGTGCCCAATCCAAGAGCCCACGTCATCTACCCGCTGGAAAGCTCCATCCCTTGCCGATTCCGAACCGTCCCTGGTCACACCTAGGAGTGGACTTTATCACTGACCTCCCTTCGTCAGAAGGTAATACCTGTATTCTAGTCATAGTAGATAGATTCTCAAAGTTTGTCAAACTAATCCCTCTGAAAGGTCTTCCCACAGCCTTTGAAACTGCCGACAATATCTTTAATCAAGTCTTCAGGTCATTTGGTATTCCAGAAGATATTGTGTCGGACAGAGGTCCACAGTTCATCTCACGTCTATGGAAAGCCTTCTTCAAGCTCCTAGGTGTGGCCGTCAGCCTCTCTTCTGGATATCATCCCCAAACCAACGGGCAGACAGAGAGGAAGATTCAGGAGGTGGGACGGTTCCTGAGGACCTTCTGCAGTGGTCACCAGAACTCCTGGAGCCAGTATTTGGGCTGGGCAGAATATGCCCAAAATTCACTGCGGCAACCCTCCACCGGACTCACCGCCATTCCAGTGCGTCCTGGGCTCCCAACCCCCGCTCTTCCCCTGGGATGGCGAACCATCTGATGTCCCCGCAGTGGATCACTGGTTCCGGGAGAGCGAGAGAGTCTGGGACGAGGCTCATCAACATCTGCAGAGGGCAGTCCGTCGAAGCAAGGTAACCGCCGATAGGAGAAGGTCTGAAGAACCCAGATACACACCCCGGACAAAAGGTGTGGCTATCCACCCGGGACATACGCATGCGACTGCCCTCTCGCAAGTTAAGTCCCCGATTTGTTGGTCCCTTCACCATCGTGGAACAGGTTAACCCCGTCACCTACAAACTACAATTACCCTCTCACTACCGTATTCACCCTACATTCCACGTATCACTCCTGAAACCCTATCACGATCCTGTTCTTCCCTCCACAGAGCCTGACCACGAAGAGGAACCCCCTCCTCCACTGCTCCTAGAAGAAGGAGCCGTCTACGCAGTGAAGGAGATCTTGCGTTCCCGACGTCGTGGTGGCCAGTTGGAGTACCTGGTGGACTGGGAAGGGTACGGCCCCGAAGAAAGGACATGGGTTCCCAGAGCTGATATTCTCGATCCTAGTCTCATGGTGGAGTTTCATGAGAGCCACCCTGAGTTCCCAGCGCCTAGAGGCAGAGGGAGACCACCACGGCGTCGGAGGTGTCGGCCCTCAGGAGCGGGCCCTGGGGAGGGGGGTACTGTCACGGATTGGTCAGGCTCTCACGATCCCCACTCACGAAGATCACCATCACCTGACTTCTAATGAGCACACAGCTGCATCACATTCACGAGCACCAGATAAAAGCACAGCACTCCAGTCGCTCATTGTCCGGGCTCGTCTCGACGAAAGCGGACAACTGAGCGACCACTCTGCGTAGTCATCCTCAGCTAAACAAACGATTTACTTACCTGTTCTCTTTGTATTCCTCCCTAGTCTTCCTGGCCCTCCCGTATCGTCCTGTCTTCCAGTCCTTCCAAGTCTGTGTCATCCTCTGTCAGCTGTATCTGGTGTGTGCTGTCCATCCTCGTGTATTCCTGTTACCCAGCCACGGAGGAGAAGACCCCAACATCATTCCTGATCCTCCTGGCTATCCTTCATGTGCTCCTTGTTGTCATTCAATAAACACCCTAACGTTTCCTTACCTCTGTCTCCTGTCCGCTTCATAACAATATGATAAATCATTGTTTGTTTACCTTCAAGCTCCGCTTCAGTTGCTTGACGCATGTGCACGTGAAGAAGTGCTCTGGTGGGCGCCAGCACGCACACACATATTATGAACATCTTGACATGAGAAAGTATTCCTGAATATGTTTTTATCGAAGTTGATCACAATACTTTATCCATTCACAGAACTTGTAAGTTAAATGTTTAAACAATTACCTGCAATTAGCGCGTCTGCCTTTTGGATGTCTCTGGGACAAAGCAGCAGCATGAAGCTTTAAATAAAAGTGAAATCAACAATAGCCTGACCCCTTCTATGTTCACAAATACAAGCGCAGCCATTTAGAGGTCATTTCTGGTTAATGATGTCAGAATTTACCGGTATTTTGGAATGGATGTGTGAATGGTCTTTTCCGAAAAAATTACGGAACGTCCTTGCCTATGTGAACAGCACTTTATTGAATGTACCAGTAAAGTTGTTCCAGACATTTCCAAGATATTTCCCAGTATTACTGTGTGAAAGGGGCTACTGTATATTTCTGTTCTGTTCGTGTCATTTTGTGCCCCTTGGCGTCGCAAACAGCTGTTACACCTAAAAACATGTTCTTAATCCCTTAGTCCCGCCGCGGCGGTAATCGTCATATTGAATTGTCACCCTCTGTAAGTGTTTATGTATTTTGTAAACACCAACATTTTTAACAGTAGTGTAGGTCACATGACCTTCATTCAACCCAGGCTCATTCTGAAAATGTACCTTTATGTACATCCATGTTTAATTTGACTTCATTAATTTCAGGAATTTTTTAAACATTCATTCACTAAACATTCATTCATTAATTTTCTTTTCGGCTTAGTCCCTTTATTAATCTGCGGTTGCCACAGAGGAATGAACTGCCAAATTATCCAGCATATGTTTTACGCAGCGGATGTCCTTCCAGCTGCAACCTATCACTGGGAATAATACATACACACACGTTCACACACTTACACTACAGACAACTTTAGCTTACCCAATTCATAGCGCATGTCTTTGGACTGTTGGGGAAATCGGAGCACTCAGAGGAAACAGAAATGAACACGAGGAGAACATGCAAACTCTACACAGAAATGCCAACTGGCACAGCCAAGGCTCGAACCAGTGACCTTCTTGCTGTGAGGTGATCATGTGACCCACTGCGCCACCGTGAAGCTTTTCTTAAACATATCCAGTTTATTCTAATTGGTTTCAAAGTTTTACATTCTCCAATCCTCCATTGGTAGAACAAGCAGGCAGTTACACACCAAACGTATATCATTGTCTATATTATTAATCCATTAAGCACAATCAGGTTGCTCAAACAAACAGATTACACTTGACCTTTAGGCGAGAACATTCTGCTGTATAAATAGTCGCAAGGTAAAATACTGTGTCATTTGTTATCTGCCTCGCAGTGCAAATCTACTTATTGACAGTCATGCGCAGCGTAATTATTTGAATCTAATAATTTTCCATCAAATACATTCTCTCAAATATGTGCTTTCCACAGCATGCCAATTTGTTTGGATAGTCCCTTGACGGTTGCAGTAGATTATGAGGATTGTGTTTTGATCACGATTACATGTGTGAGCGACTGGGATAGTATTAATTAATCTCTTTAAGGTAATTGCATGAAAGCACTTGGTGTGAAAATAAAAAAATAATTCCCATATTGCGTTTCACATTATTCGGTACGCGTTTCTGTAACCCCGTACGCACAGATGCAAACTACATGCATTTATCAGCATGTGTGCGGTTGCAGATGACACCATTCTTGTATGCGCGTTTGAAAATGAAGCCTCACAAACAATTACCCTCCAATTTAGATGCAAATTAGGCAAGTTATTACTTTTTGGTGATATTAAAATATCTTCATGTCGGAAGCGATTAGTCATAAGACTCTTACACTTTGTATCCCTGTCTGCTTTTTCTTTCTTCTTTGCTCAATTAGCTCACTTCTCTGTATGGATCCTATAATTGAGACAACATCTGGTGAGACATGCATGCTCATAAACATGCATGCACAGTTGGCTTGTGCTGTTTCATTACCCACAATGCCACAGGTGCGATAAGGGTCCATTTCGGTTTGATTATTCGATATGCTTTAGTTGGCAGGTACAATTGGCCAGCATATTAATAGAACACTCACAGATGTCTTGTTCAATTTTTCAGAAGAGGGACGTCGCAAATGCGCCTCAGAACTTTATTTCTCGGATTTGAAGAAGTGAGGCGGTGCATTTCATCAAATCTCATCAAAACGCAAGCTTGAGTTATTCCGGTATTCAAATAAGTATTAGTATAATATCATCATGTATAACGCTTTCCCGCTCTGACCGGTCTATTTCTATCAGTTGCACAAAGCTAATTAAGAGCTGGTTCTGTGAGCCATTAAATGAAGCACACAGCAGGTTGTCCCTCTCTGGCACTAATGTTGCTATGATAGCATAGCTTTATATTTAGAAAAGGGTATTTATCTCAGCATGCTATTAGATTGATGCATGCACATATGAACAAGTGTGTTCTTATGGGAGTTTTAAATGTGTTTTTTTATTTATTCTTTCTCCTCAAGTGAAAATAAACTGTAACAGGTAGAGAACACCTGCTTTATCACCCATGTAGAGCAATAAAAGATTATAAAAGAATGAGCTAAATTATGAACAATTATGGTTATCTTTACTGGCCACTTTATTAGGTAAACCTGTTGATACACATTTGTGGAACTTAGGCATCTAGATGGGGTCAAAGTTATGTGCTGAAGTTCAAACTGAGCATCAACATGGAGAAAACAATTATTTAAGTGACTTTGAATGTGGCATTGTTGTTGGTGAGTATTTTATAAACTGGTTAACATTTTTACTCCTGACACTTGGCAATTTTTGGAACATGCAATCAATCCATGCACGTTCAATGTATCCTTAATGCAATGCAAGAATTTTAGGAGGTGCGCAACAATTGTAATTTCCTGACTCAGCTGATTTTACCTGGTGGAGTTTAGTGGATTTTGTAACTTGACAATTATTCTCCAGTCTTCTGTTGGCCGCACTCATACATACATCCTCTTTTTCTACAAATTCTCTGCACAACGTTAAAACAAAAGACTTTTCAACTACAAATAATCTCTGTTCAAATTCAACCCATCTCTGCTTACAGGAAGTTTAGCTGCAGGCCTTTGCATTTCTATCAGCTTCATCTACTTTTGCAAAAATGCTTCATTAGTATGCAAGGGATATCACACTCAAGAGAAGAAGTTTGGTTAACATGTCACTTTAAGCAAAACAAATACAATTGTTTAATGAAAAGAAAAAGAGACAAAAAATAAAACAATTCTTCCTCTTTTTTTAAGACAATACTGCACAGAAACCATAGGTCCAGCGATCATACTATCAGTGCTCATTTGTAGGGGAGGCTTGTGAGTTGTTGGTAAAAAAAAAAAGTGGTTTGTCTTATCCCATTACTTTGTTCAATATTTGGCCAAAACCAAAAAGTGTTACTCCCTACTCTCCCTTAAATAAATTATTATATGTAACTTTATTTAAGCACTTTTCACAAATAATAATTCCAAAGCAGCTTTACAAATAAATTATATAGGGGCGAGTGGGGCACAAAGTAACACTTTTTAGTTTTGGCCAAATAATGAACAAAGTAATAGGGTTAGACAAACCATATTTTTTCTTACCAACAACACACAAGCCTCCCCTACAAAAGCCTCCCCTACTCAGCCTATCTGAGATTTGCTGACACTGTCTGTTCATTAGTTACCAGTGTATTTGTCTTGTGAAGGTTACTTGTAGAAGGGTGGCATGCCATGTCACAAAGCTAAAGTAATTTGAGGGTGTATTCACATCAGGACAATTCAATTCACATTTGATGCGGTTCACTTTTTATATTACCATTTTTGCAAGTGACAAAACCATACCTGTTGGCCATTTATGCGACAGAAATGCTTGCACTTCTGTGTCATGATATCTTCTTTGCAATCATCAGCCTCCATTGACATACTCCTGTAGCTCGGAGCGACCGTTTATGCTCGCACAGGTTTATTATTTACAATGCAGACATACATAAACAGAGAGCAACGCTGGTTGTGAAATGTGTATTATACACATTTTAGTTACAACAATAGACTACATACCCCACAGATAAAGAACAGCCAAACACTGTAATTAATTTTCCATTTATCCATAAATAAACTTATATCTGTACTAGAGTGTAGACATTGCTGTAGACATTGGCAAGCATGGCTAATAGTTGCTTAGCAACGACAGATGCCACAGGTGCACAACCCCAACTATAGGATCCTGATAACACAAAAGGTGTAGGGCTTTATGCTAATGCATTGGACCAAGTTAGGGTCATAGTCACACCCTAAACCAGAGGCGTCAAACTCAGTTCCTGGAGGGCCGCAGTACTGCAGAGTTTAGTTCCAATTGTTTCAACACACTTACCTGTAGGTTTTAAGCCTGAAGGACTCAATGAGTTTGATCAGGTGTGTTTAATTTGGGTAAAAGTTAAACTGTGCAGAGCTGTGGCCTCCCCCAAACATCACCAGAGTTTTTTTTTTTTTTTTTTGGAAGTGGACCAAAACCACCCCATCAACTGGGTTTTGGTCCATTTGTTTGGTGCACACCAGAGTGTGATTGCTGTATTCACACCTGCACAAATGATCCACAGCAAAGGGGCAAATAAACTTGAGTTTGATTCAATCGAACCAAACAAGACAGGTGTGAATACACCCATAATCACCACAACCTAACTGAGTTTGGTTACTAAGGAAGGACAATGTCAGCAACCAGTGTATTCATCGTGTAAAGGCTACTTCCAGCAAGATAACACATCATGGCATTGAGCTAAAATAATCTCAAACTGGCCTCTTGGACATGAGTTCACAATATACATATGGCCTACACAGTGACTAGATATCAATGTAATACAGGACCTTTTTGATATGATTAAATGGGAGATTTACATCATGGATATCTAGCAACTTTGTGATAGTATCATATCACCAAGGACTATTATCTTTGACTAATGTTTCCAGTGTCTTGCTGAAGACAAAAGGGGGTCTAACCCGCTAACAATATGGTGAATGTAGTATAAAAATAGGAGCCTCTCCAAACTTGTTTTCAAAAAAGCTTATTTAAAGCTGAGCTTTGTGTGTGTGTGTGTGTGTGTGTGTGTGTGTGTGTGTGTGTGTGTGTATACCTTCAAGTGGCCAAGTAAATGCTGAGCTTTTGTTTTTTCATATTGTATCAGGCGGCTTGTCATAGTTGCTGTGTAAAATATGTAAAAGTTGTAGAATGCGAAAGGAGATGTTTTTCAAGGCCTCAGCCATTTTTAAACTAGTTGTCATAGATGGTTTAGAGAAAAGAGGTTTCAAAGTGTAAGAAGAGGAGCGGAGCTTAGCTGTTGAAAAAGGTGATTTAACATAACACCACAAGTTTTGCACAGTTTTGTTTTTTGGAAGATGTTCAGCTTGTGTACCAAAAAAAAAACATTGTTAAACGGTAGCTTGTTTGCTGTAGCGACTACACACTTTGTAAAAGTTTGAGAAATGAGACTCTACAGTAATCCAGACATGCCCAACTTGTTTTAAAATAACATATTTGGTGCAGACGCAGTGGAGCTTTTGTAAACTGCAAAGGCAACAGTTTTGTAATCAATACTGTTTCAGTGTCACCAAGACGTTTTAGAGGTTATACTATCACGATTTGGAGTGTAAACTTCGGGAGATTGAACTCTGATTCAGGTTGGAGCTGGAGCTGTCAGTTTCATTGAGGAACGGTATGCTTGTGAGTATATCGAGGGCTCATTATTGACACAACAAGTTTATAATGGCTAGCCCAGGTGCTTGAAGAGTCTGTTGAAGCTCTTTGTCTTCAAAAGAGCCACTCGCACCTCTACAAAGCTAGAAAAATGGCAGGGCACCAAGAATTGATGGGCTTCCCATTGATTTCTATGAAGTCTTTCGGGAGAGTCTGGAGGAGGGTTTGTTGGCAGTTCTGAATGATAGTTTGGCCAAAGGTGAGCCATCTAAAGAAAGCCCATCGAAAAAGAGGTCAAAAACTGAAGGCCCGTGGCATTATCAGGTACTTGCTATGAAATTCAGTCAAAAGCTGGAGGAGGTGGTTCAAGTGTGTCTCTAACAGGTCTGAAGTGTCTAATATAGTCTTAATAATAATGTTTTTGAATGTCTACACTTTTCAGCCCAGACTTTGGTGTTGTTGTTTTTTTTTTGAGACTTTTTTTTCGTAGCAGCACTAATTCATTAACTTTACAGTGGATGAATTAAAGGATGCATCTTCTTTTTGAGGGTTTTAGTGTGCTTTTGTTTGCTAATCAGCGTGCTTTACTTCGCTAAAAACCCTCTTGGAGTCGTTGCATCTCTAAGTTCATCTCTTGTTTGAAGAACACTACTATTACAACACTTAAAACTCCACTTTTGAAGCAAGTCAACAGCTTTAAAAAAAAGTTTGATGCTAATTTTCTGTTTGTATGATAGTTTCATTGTTAATAACAATTTGAAGCCAAGTTTAGTTTTGATAAAATTAGCTTCTTTATGTCACTTTCACAGCCTAGACATGTACAAGATGCCATGAGTGATATTAAAGTGTCTGTCATTTAAAATCATTCATCCTTGATGCACATAATAGCATAGAAGAGTTAAATAAGATGTGGATAAGATGTAATGTAATTCTTTAGATTGCATTACTCGGTGTGCAGTTCATGAGTAAGTGTCAGGGTTTTCTCTTATTTATTTGCACCTGGATTGCACTCATCTCTTCTCAACATGTCTTGCAGCAAAGATAGCAAGGTCAATAATTGAAACTACTGAGGAATCACAAATAAACACACATATGCTGTTTCAAAGGCTGCATTTTTTTTGCATTAAAATGCATGGCAACCATGAAGACTCTTCCAAAAGGTAGACATCTTCTTAGTTACAGTGCTTCCTAAGATGCTTAGCATTTGCATTTAAGCATCTGGTGGACACTTTTATCTAAAGCGACTTAAAATGAGGAAAATAGAAGTAATCATAGCATATACAGAAAAAAGAGAGAGATATAGTACTATATTTATAATTGAAAATAGTGATAACGTTACAAGACCAGAGCAATTTTAAATAAATATTGTAGAAAATACAGTATAGTGGTAGTAAATTGAGCTGTTTTGTAATAATAATGTCTTTCAGGGTTATCTATGAAAGCCTTTTGACCTATGTATTTGTGTGTGTGTGTGCGCGTGTGTGCGTGTGTGTGAAGTACTTGGGAGTTTTTTTTTTCCCAACCAAATCAGATGGATGTAAGATTCAATTCTAAACAAAATAGGGAAGAAAAGCTTCGACAAGGGTATGTTGGGGCAATGAATCACATTCAGTTTCTCTAATACTGAAGATGTGAACAAGTACAATTTCTGTTGGTGTGAGCAAGTACAAGTGAATTTCTGGCTGCAGTTCCTTGAATGGCCACCAGTGTCTCTAATAGCAAGGGCTTATCTAATTCTGCTTATAGCCCCTTTAAAGTAGAAGTGAAGCACTCAGTCAAGTTTAAATTATTTTGTACATTAGTTTCCACTTTAATGAAAATATATTGAACAAACCCGATTAATGTAACCATGAGGAAAACTGCATGTCTTACTATAGCTTTTAGTGCAGGGGCGCTGCCATCTTGGAATGTTGGTATGTCTGACGTCACTGTGTTGGTTTCGTTCCCTCAGCTGAAGATACAGTTGAAGTAATGGACTGAATTAGAAGTTATGTCTATTATATATTTCTCTAAAATATTTATATGTTTTTTATTTTTTATTTTTTTAATAGCTTTTATTTGATGCGCTTTGATCCACTCTCTCATGCGGGTGCAGCTCTGCCTGAGAAGGGGAATTACTTTCAGACTAATCCAATAATTAAACTGCTACAAATGTATGCTTTACTAAGTCATGTCTTGGATTATGTCAAAACTTATTCTCTTATCAGGTCCATCAACTCAATTTCTCAACATTTACAGTATGAAGGATGTAAAAACCTGCCTTGTGAAAACCAAGCTGATCTTAGTTTGGTTTGAACATGAAACAAGCTGTAGAAGTAAAAAGTGAAAGTACCCATCCCCATTATATCTGTACCGGTGTCCTGACATTTTATCCTACCCATCAGATTATGCTATACCAACACTGTGTTTGAATGGTTCTGAGGTTGGGGTTAGGGATTAAGGCAATATAGCAGCTTCATATCACACTACTCCACATTAAAATTTACACTGGTAGCAAAATATGATGGGTAGCTTATTGTGTCATCAAAATGTGCTACCTACTTTTTGAGTGGGAGGTGGGACAATCTGAGAAGGTAGGACAAATCGTTAGAACACTGGACCTTGTTGACACCATGGTTGAAACTCAGACAGGCAGTCAGGCAGTGTAATACAGAGACCAAAGTGCATCAAACGATCAGTAAATAAAAGGAAAAAAAGAAAAGTAGAATAGATTTTTTTGTATGTATTAGACACACATCTGATGCTTGTATTTGCACCAGCTCCACGTCCACAACTTCACGCAATGGGTTAAATTAGTTTTTCAAGTCTCTATGATCAGTCCATTACTTACACTGTATCTGTTCAGCTGAGGGACAAAACCAACCCTGACGTCAGACACATCGATTTTTAAAAAAGAATTATTTATTTATTTATTTTTCCCAATATGGCGGCGCCCTAGGTCTAAAAGCTAAAGTAAAACATGACATTTTCTTCAAAATGGTTACATTAATCATGGATTACATTATACAAGTGGAAATCAATTTACAAAATAATGTAAAATTGAGTGCTTCACTTCCACTTTAAAATCTATTATTCACAAATACAAAGTCATAGAAGATTATTATAGTTATAGTTATATTTATAATTATAGTTATTATATAACTGTGAATATTTTATTTTATTTTATTTTATTTTATTTTATTTTATTTTATTTTATTTTATTTTATTTTATTTTATTTTATTTTATTTTATTTTATTTTATTTTATTTTATTTTATTTTATTTTATTTTATTTTATTTTATTAGCTATAGTGTGGGAGCCCTAAACAGTACATAATGTCCTGTCCCTTCTATTTAGCTTAACAGCCCTGATCGAGCTCAAAGTGATGTACTGTAGAGATTTAGTTTACTAAAAAAAATGCAGTTTTCTACCAAACATCCCATTTGGTTATTTAATATTTACGGCATATCTGTTTGATCTTAAAGTACTTTAAAGCAGTGTGTGTTTTTTAGACACACACACTGACGTGTCTTACCTGACATCATTGTTTCATATCAAAGGGACACGGTTTCTAGACTTTATCGCACAGTGACTGCGCCTCTAATTTACGGATGGTAAAAACGTCTTTGTCGCTTCAAAGGCTGCCATTTTTCAACATTGACAGAATGGCAAGCTTTCATCAGGGTTTAAAAGAGACTTAAGATCAGCAATGAGAGCTTTTAAGTGCGATGAGATTTGAGAAAATCAGGCTAAATGATATTGAGCCATGGTCTGACTGACTTCTGAGAGCTGTAGAAAAGTAAAGTCCTCTCAGCGCATTTACATCGACAGCTGCATTTCTGATAGATTTAGAAGGAGTTTTGGTTTTCAGTTTAGAGCTTGAAGCTGAAAACATACTGGGAACATTTCAAAGCAATCAGACTGCTGATTTTATTTCGAGATGGAGCTATTAATTAGCACATGCAACATGCAAATGCATTCCCTTTACACTGTGTGTCTTTTTTGGCATTAGAGACTGAGAGCATGGGGATAAACCTAATTGTTTATCCACCTCATTTACTATGTAAACTTAGTTGTGATTGTATTTAATGGAAAACAATTATGAAAACATAAGCTATTATTATACTACTCTCATTGGGTTTTTGTGAAGATTAGTTAGTTGGCTGGAAATATGGCAAACAAATCTCTAAATTAAATAAAAATAAATTAAAATAATTTTGATTATTACAGTACACTTATAGACTTGATACAACCAAACGATTTTTATTTATTTATTTTTTTTTGCAGTTAATGGCAGATAACCACTACAATTGTTTGACAATTTGGGAAAACTGTAATTGCACTTTGAAGTCAGATTAACAAATAAGTTATTATTAGAGATGTAACAATCACGGTTGTTCCATGATTTTTACGGATCACAACCCACAGTTCGGAACACACGTGACCCTTGGATTAATACATTTTTTGAAGTGGTAGATTAAGTCAACATTTATAGCAATTGCAGAGAGATCACATCCAGCGTCCAGAAGTAGTTTATTTCAAAATTAATTATTTAAAATCAATGCCTTTTAGTACTTAAGTACAGTGAAGTAGTTCTACTTCGTTACTATACATCTCTGGTCATAAGTCATGTGTTAAACCGCTAGTGCAGTATGTGTTAGTTTTACGATGGATTTATGCGCTTTTTAAAGCTTCAAACTAAAAACCAACATCCAGCACCATTATACAGCATAAAAGAGCCAGGATAAAATTGAAAACTATTCTGACTGAGTTCCTCTGACAGACAAAAAGCCATATACACAGAGAATGGCTTGAGGGTGAGTAAATTAGGGGATTTTCTATTTTTATTTTTAACCATAGATCTTCCAGAGTTTTTTAACAACTAGAATAACCAATGTCCTCTTAAAAGTTGTCTTATTATCATGTCATATTTGCTTTCAAAGTTTGTATTGAGATATTAAAATTAAGATTTGAATGTGTGTCATAATCAAATATGAAGTCTTTCCCAAAAAATATGATATTTTTGGTAGTAAATAGATAGGTTACATTAGACGCACCCATGAATGTTGGCGCCTCCTTTTCATTTTCACTTTCTCAAGCAGGAGCGAAGGCTTTTTTGAAGCACTGAATATGCTGTTTTGAAAGACATATCTGAGGTAAAGTTCTGGTTTTGCCAACAGAAAGTTTTGTTTTTGATAGTAGGAAGTTGCTAGGCAACAGAGGCATGCATATTTAAAGTCACGGCAAAGAGTCACCAAGAGGCGACACTCTGTTGCTATTTGGGAAACAGCCACTAGATTCCGCTATCTTTTCCAATCTTCAACATTAACCCCTTTTTTAGAGTTGCTCAAAGAGATGCTCAACTTGATGTCTCTTCAGAATTCTCCATATGTGTTCAATTAGATTCAGATCAGGAGACATATTTATAAAAATATAATATATTAACATAGATGTGTGTGTGTGTGTGTGTGTGTGTGTGTGTGTGTGTGTGTGTGTGTGTGTGTGTGTGTGTGTGTGTGTGTGTGTGTGTGTGTGTGTGTGTGTGTGTGTGTGTGTGTGTGTGTGTGTGTGTGTGATGAATTTATGTATCAGAATTCAATCATTTTGGACAAAGTGGCTTTTTACATAACAGCTTTATTAGCCTTTCTTTAACAGACAACACTGGAAAAAATACTATGTACTATTATAACATAATACTGCAACAAAAACTGTCAGTCTGTTATCAACGTCCCATTTTGAAAGTCATGTGAATTTAATTTAACATGTCAGTATTCATTTAAATTATGCCAGTGCGTAAACTATTAAATGAAAGCAATTTAAAGTAATTTCACCTAAAAGTGACAGTTAAAATAAATAAGGTTAAAATACAAACATTAAATCTGTAAATGATAAAAGTGCTGATGATTGTGAGAGTAAGGGTTGTATTGTCATCCCTCAGGTTGTATTTAAGCTTAATGCACTTTTTAAAATAAGTATATAAAAACAAAGCAGCTGCTTGCCATCGTGACAGCAAGAAGATCCAATTGGACTGCTGATCACTTTCACTCCACAATGGTGGAATCGTGGGGCTGTTGCTGGGCGTTGCTGTTGCAATGGAACGTTCTAATGAGTGTCGCCTCTTGGTGGTTCTAAGCTCTAATCATTTTGACCGCTATAGGTAGAAATAATCATAACTTTTTTGTATTTTAATAAAATAACAATAGTTAGAAGGAAGCTTTATACATATTTACTTACATATATTATACATACTTACATATTTAGCTGGGAATTTTAGATTTGTGTGGGTTTTTTTATTCAACAAAGTTATTAAATTGCAAAAAATAAAAACGAAATGGCCAGCTCGGTAGTTGTAGTGTTAAGTGAACTATTCCTTTAACAAATCAGGCCTTACTTTTCTCTTCATTTAAAATGTGGCACTGGCACAAATGAACCAAAAATAATGACAACACAGCGCTGTTATGATTGTAAACTTATTAACTCATCATCTCACCATGGAGGAGAAAAGTTGTTCGGATTTTGAACAATGCCGTATGATTTACATTGTGCTGTCAGTCTGGCTGGAAACGTACAGACTGATGAACAAGATGGAGAATAAGCTTTGCACTGCTTATATCCAGTTTCGTTAATGGAATATGTCTTTCTTGCGGCTCACAAAGCCTCGACCAAGATTGATGCTCTCTGTTTAATTAACAAGAATTATTTACTGAGCGCAGCTAGCCGTCTGCAGCCCAACTCATGTAATGGATATATTAGCTAAAGACTCAATGGATTAGTGCCTGCACATTTAGTGAACTGGGAGCAGTCCATCATTTGAGGAAAAATAAAGTCACATATAGTTGGTATGTCAGTGCTGTTGAGGTTTTAATGAATGCATGTATGTTTGCCTATGATTTGTGTGCAGTTGAGTGTTAAATCTGTAGTTGTGTACAACATTTTGCCTTGTGGTCAAATGGGCTGAATTGGTTGAATGCAATTTGACATATCAAACTTGCACTTGCTGGAGCCAAGAAAAACAACTGGGAAAATGGAAGGTTACATATAATCAGATTTTATATAACACAAAGTGTGTGTAGCAGGCAGGTAAACCAGAGATTGTAGCAGGGTATAAATGGTATAAATGTCAGGCGGCTACTAAATGAAACAAGCAATTCTTCCAGCTGTGAGGAAAATATACAATATTACAAACACAATGGTTTGCACTATAGGCTGCAAATAGCTTGAGGACAGTAGCGTATGTATGTGGATAGAAAACTCTAGGTAAATCATGCCAATGTAAACAACATACAAAACAATAATGTACAAAAAAAACAAACATCTTATCTTGGGACAGTTTTGAATATTCGAAAGTACGTTTTTAGCAGAAATGTTTAATTTTTAAAATATGCTTATTATTAAGTGATCCAGAAAAGGTTGTAATTTTATTTAAGTTTATTAGTATTTGTTTTTCAAAAGGTTACGATTTATTTTATTTTATATTATTTTATTTTATATTATTTTATTTTATCTTATTTATCGTTCTGTCTGCCTGTTTTAATTAATTAATTAATTTATTTATTTATTAATTTATTATTTATTTATTTATTGTTTTATTTATTTATTTAGTTTTATTTATTTATGTTTTTATTATATGGAATGTGATCCAGAAATGGTTGTAATTTGATTACATTTTTACCGTTTGTTTTGTAATAACTTACTATTTGTTAAATAACTAACTTTCTGTTTGTTGGTCTTTCTGTTTGTTTGTTTGTTTGTTTGTTTGTTTGTTTGTTTGTTTGTTTGTTTGTTTGTTTTTTTTGTTTGTTTTTTTGTTTGTATATATTTTATTTGGAATGTGATCCAGACATGATTGTAATTTTAATTTAGTTTAATTTTTAGTAATTGTCGCCTCACAGCAAGAAGGTCGCTGGTTTGAGCCCCGGCTAGGCCAGTGGTCATTTCTGGGTAGAGTTTGCATGTTCTACTCTTTTCTTCTGGAGAAAGTCTTATTTGTTTTTTATTTTGGCTAGAATAAAAGTCAAATTTTTTAAAACTTTTAAACACCATTTTAAGGACAAAGTTATTAGCCCCTTTAAGCTATTTTTTTGATAGTCTACAAAAAAAAAAAAAAAAATATATATATTTTATTTTATTTTATTTTATTTTATTTTATTTTATTTTATTTTATTTTATTTTATTTTATTTTATTTATTTATTTAATGTTATATGAAATGTAATCCAGACATGGTTGTAAAGTCATTTTGTTATTATTATTATTTATTTGTAATTGTTTGTAATAAATTTCTATTTATTTTTTTTTTGTTTTCTGTTTGTTTGATTGTTTGTTTGTTTGTTTCTTTATTTATATGTTAAATTGAATGTGATCCAGACATGAATACATATTTAATTTTATTATATCTGTCTCTTTATTTATGAATTAATTAATTATTTTTTTATTAGTTAATTAATTAATTGATTGATTGATTTTTTGATTGATTGATTTATATTTTATGTTGAATGTGATGCAGACATGGTTGTAATTTTAATTTAATTTTACATTTTTTGTAAATTATTTTATTTTATTTTATTTTATTTGAACTGCTAACTGTAACTTTCCAGAAGCACATACTGCATGTGTGTGGTGTTCAGGTGTGACTTTGTAAAGATTGATAAATATTATTATGTATTTAAAAATAAAAAAGTAGAGTTGCCTTGTAGCAATCTGAGGCTGGACATGGGTGAATGATGTTACCTAAAGATCTTTTTCTGCTATTTCCAAGCATTCACTGACCTGCGTCTGCACTTCAGATTTTTCCTCCTAGTAAACTTTCTTTCAACCTCACTCCGACTGAGGGAAAGATTGCTCTTAGCACTTAGACGAAACCACACAGTGCTTTCCTTGAATATGAAATGTCGACAAATCCTTTTTCTTACTGGAGTGTAAACACTTGAATCTTGCATTCACATTCAAACAATGTGGTGAAAGAGCATTTCCCCAGACGCCAAAAATGCACATCTGCCTTTTCTCCTCTTACATAAACATCTATTTCCCTTCCTTCTTCAACACTTAAAGCAAGACTCTGCAGGTGAATAGGGCAAAAAAAAAAACCTATCATGCTTATCACCATACTTTTCCAGTTAATTTGTTACATTAAGACTTGCAAACTGCGTATTACAATTTTTCAAAAATGTAATGTTTATATAAGCAAATGAGCTATTGTTTTATAGTATATGTGCTCATACATTGCACACATATTTTAGGAAAAAAAAAAAAGTCTTGGTCAGTGGATTGAGGCATTTTTTTCACATTGTAAAGTTAAAGCTTAAAGGGATTTTAGGAATCTCTTTTTTATCACCTCATATTCCAGAAAATGTGTGTACTGTATGAACAAATCATATATACAATTAAAGTAATATTAGCACTCGTACATCCTCTTTACCCTTGTGTATTACTCGCCCACATGAGTGACAAGCAAAGGACTACATTTTGACAAATATTGCAGCTGTTGGACAACATAATAGACTTCTGAGGCTTTAATAGGCGAGAATGTAGTAGTTTAGATTGAAACTATGCAGTTTATTTATAAGGGTAGTGCCTATTTTAAATATTCATAATTTCGCACATTGGCAACCAGCTTGCCAAACTGAGCAGAGCGAAGACTATTGACGTTTTACGACAAGATGGTGACAGAGACCGCATAAGTCCTTAGGGACAGCATTTTTTTAGCATACATTTCAAACTACAGCTGAACAAATCATTACAGATTAGGTAAGTGACATTCTAAGTCAATCTCCTTCTTTTGTATTTTGTAGTCCTGTATTTATACCATAGAAATCTGGTAGTGTTTGCTTTGCTCTAGCTTTTTCTGGGTAATTATTGTGATCTCCCGATTGCAATAGAGAAATGCTGTGAAATATTTGTAGACTGATGGCATTTCATGCAGCTCAGCCTTATAATTTTAAAATGTCAGCAAAAAAAACTTTTTTTGTCATCTCTTTAGACATTACGAGAATCATTCAAATACTAGCTCTAAAGTGACGTGTGTGAATGAGCAGCAGTTTCTGCTGTTCTGACGTCAGCTGCAGATGTGAATGAATGGCGGAAGAAAGTAGTTCCTCTTACAAAAGGATTTTGAGACTCTGAGTTTGATTTTCTTTTTTATTTACACAATTATGCCATCAAACTGTTGTATAAATGCAATATCACACTCGTAGCAGTGCAATGTGGCTGTATATCGTCACTGGTGGGACACTAAGGCCCCTCTCTCTCTCTCTCTCTCTCTCTCTCTCTCTTTATATATATATATATATATATATATATATATATATATATATATATATATATATATATATATATATATATATATATATACAGTTGAAGTCAGAATTATGGTGCTAATCATTTTGACCTTTCATTTGCTTTTATTCTAACCGAAATAAAACAAATAAGACTTTCTCCAAAAGACAGACAAAATATTATCGGACATACTGTGAAAATTTCTTGGGTCTGTTAAACATCATTTGGGAAATTTTAAAAAAGAAAAAAAAAATCAAAGGGGGGCTAATAATTCTGACTTCCACTATATATATATATATATATATATATATATATATATATATATATATATATATATATATATATATATATATATATATATATATATATATATATAATGTATAATTAAAACTGATAAACAAAAATGGATAAATCCATCAAAAGTAACATTTAAAAGTGAATTTTGGGTCATGTCTTTGCATTACACTGAAATAAAATTAGTAAATTTATGAATTTGATTTTGCAATTCCAATGCCTAGAGAGAAAAAAAAAAAAAAAAAAAAAATATATATATATATATATATATATATATATATATATATATATATATATATATATATATTATTTTTTTTTGTTGTTGTTGTTTTTTTAATAAATTTTTTTCTTTATTTCTTTATTTATTTTTTGCCTGCAGTTTCACCTTAAATCTGTTTGTTGTCTGGCTTTAAAATCAATACTCATGTGTGTTTAATACTGCACATTTAACCCCTCATAAGCTTTTTCCGCATCTGTTTAACCTCGCTGCCGTGTTGGTTGACTAGTGGCGCCGGTTAACCGTATGATCTCTGTGCATAATTCACATGCAGCACAGGACTCTGGGTATTAAACAAATCCCAGCGGTGAGGACAGTTATGGAGGGAATAGGGAATAGGGGGTGGGGGGTGAGAGGGGGTGCATTGACGAAATGACCAGGAAAGCCTAATTAAAGTTGCTGAGCTCAAACGCATTGATGTATTGCATCCATTATGGCCCGGTTCGATAGGTCTGGCCTCCAGCACTGCTACAGACACTCACTGCACAGCAAACACCCTGAATAGTGAACAGGAGAAGCGGCGGTGCTGCTGCCTGAGAGCTGGAGATTGTGCTGTCTCGAGTGGCTGGAGAGATTTATGAGTCTGTGTGTGTGTATCCATGTATTCATACGAGCAGTTAGAAGAAGTGTCCATTCAGTCATGTGTCTGTCTGTTGGTGTTTTTTTATTTTTATTTGGAAGAGTGGTTGCAGCATTGTTAATGAGCGCTCGGTGTATAGGCTACAGGTCATTTTGAGCTGTTCATATTCAATATTAATCACCAGCATGTAATAGTGGGCATGTGGTAAATGGATTAAATTGATAGTGCATTGTTAATTAAATTGATGAAGTCACTGACATATCAGTACTGAGAGTCAATTTTTATATTTAAAATGTTTTTTTTTTAACAGTGTTTGTCTGTGGTTACTGGTTTCCCCTCATTCTTCAAAACATCCTCTTCTGTGTTCAACATAAAAAAGAAACTCATAAAGGTTTGGAACAACCTGAGATTGATTAAATGATGAGTATTTTTATTATTATTTGGGGGGGGGGGGGGTGCAAACTCTAATAGTGTACAAGTTGTACATTGATCATATAAATATGTGAGTGATAGAAGAAATCAATAGTCAGTTCATTCAAGTTGTATGTATTGAGACTGCAACTTTGAATTATATATGTCAAATGTCAGTTAAATTATTTGAACCGGTGTCAATGTCATTTAATTCTATTCATTTTGTCTGTTTATTAGATAAACATAAAACTATTACAATAACTTTTTTGGCAGTAAACTGGACTGTTGGTTATTGTGTTTTTTATTCATATGATTATGATTACATGCTTATGCCGAGTTCAGACTGCATGATTTTAGCCCTGATTTTGACTCGCCGATAGGTTTAGTGAAATCGCCGTCAAATGCCTGAAATCACAGGAAAATCTCGTTCACGTAAGTGACAATCATACAGTATGAACCATCAAGGATGCAATATGAGAGTATCGCTGATGGGTCCTCGACGCCCATGAGATATTTGGCATGCTAAAAATCTGCAGCTGTCAGCGATTCAAATCATACCATGTGAATTGTCTTCTGATTGAAAATAACATCCGCGATCACCTACAGCCAATGAGAGTGCAGCATTCACTAGTACAGGTAACTGCAGGACAGCGGGAGAAGTTAAAAGCACCCCTTTTCAGTTTATTTTTGGACCCAAGAAATGGAGGAAAAACTAGTGTAAATTTGGCGGGAGCGCTGTGTCTGTTTGACGTGTCGTCTTTTCAATATCACAATCAGTTCGAAAAGTAAAATAAAAGCTGAGGAGAGACTGTTAATTCTCTTTAAAAGCCAGGTGAGCAATACAAGTTTCTAAAACTAAAACCTTCATTTTCCATTATGTAGTTGATAACGAAAGATATATGATGTGACCTCGCATTGTTTCCATGTCACTTCTTGCGTTTGTTTGGTTGTGAGACTTAGTTTGGACAAAGTTGTCTGTGATTCTTCCTATTTTAAATGCAGTGTGAACTCTCCTGTCGCTGATCCATCCTACAGTGTAAACACTGCACCGACAGAACGCTAACCCAGAAAGTCATGCAGTGTGAAAACATCTGTGACACGGCAACTTTGAAAATCATGCAGTCTGAACTCAGCATTAGGATGAATATGTATACTAAGGATGGTGCAAGACTCAATATAATATTGAACTGTTCTGTACAACCTCCATGGTTCAATATGCATATGGATATACTTTATCAATTCAAAATTTGCTTTTACCCATTCCTTTAATTACTTTCTGAACTGACTCTGTGCATGTTAGAATGTATGACCATGTGCGGAAACATGGCTCCCATGAGTAAATGTCCCATTAGTGAGCGCTAAAGTTAGGGATGCTTTCATGTGAAAATAAAAGTGATCCACTGCATTGTCCAGAACCAGAATTCAATGAAATACGATGAGCGTGATATCTGAAAAGTGCCTCACCTGAGTGAAAGTTACAATACACAAATCAACAGTGCTTCCGAAATCACATACTTCCTTACTATATACAGGGTGGGCCATTTATATGGATACACCTTAATAAAATGGGAATGGTTGGTGATATTAGTGGCACATTAGTATATGTCAGGGGGCTAATGAAAGAATAAAGTCACGTTAAAACCAAGCACACCATTGTTTTTCTAGTGAAATAGGTTTGATGTGTCACATGACCCTCTTCCTATTGAAAAAATAAAAGTTGGATCCAAATGGCCGACTTTTAAAATGGCCACCATGGTCACCACCCATCTTGAAAAGTTTGCCCCCTCACATAGACTAATGTGTAGGCCCACACGTAATCTGCGCGCGCAGAATTCAGCAGATTTTCCGCAGATTTCCGCAGATTTTTAGCCCATCATTAATTCTGTTTATTTACTTGAGTAAATGTGTGTAAATATATATTTATTCAGTTTTTAAATTAATTACAGTAATATTATTGATTAATATAAAAATGTTCATCTGATTTATGCACAATGCAGTTTGCACAGTCATATTTTCTGTTTTTTAGTAGATATATTATATGAGACTTGCTTTGTTTACCAAATAAAGTGAATCTAATTGATTCACATTTTAAACATTAAATAAATGTTAAAAAAATATTATTATTATTTCACATATTAAGGTTTTAGTTATGATACTCCCAAAATAATTCCACAGAAATCCGCAGATTTTTACCAATAGCAAACAATGTCCGCAGATTCCGTCTGGCCCTACTAATGTGCCACAAACAGGATGTTAATATCCCCAACCATTCCCATTTTATTAAGGTGTATCCATATAAATGGCCCACCCTATAATATGCGAGCCGAGTAGTATGTCCGAATTCATAGAATAAAAAAAATTTTTAAAAGAGTATGCGATAAGCACCCGAATGACCTACTACTTCTGGCAAGATTCTGAAGTAAGCATTCGATAGAATCTACATTATACCATGATGCCATGCGAGAGAAGTCATGAATGGGAGTGAAGCGATACAACTGACATGGGTAGGTCACGTAATTATAGCAAATGGCTATACATCCAAGTTCCATTCATACTATTCACATTCATACTATATAGAACATACTTTTCTAATGATCGTGTAGTGAATTCAAATTTAGATGTAGTACCTACTGTGTAGTAGGCGATTTCAGATACAGCCTAAGTCCTGCTTCTCAATGGTAAGACTAAGGGCCCTATTATATACCCGGCGCAATGAGGTGCAAGACATATTTGCCTCGACGTCTTGCTATTTTCAGACAAGGATCTCCACAAATCCAACATAATGTTGTTAAATCACATTCAACCAGGTAGTGAACATACATGCATGTTTGTCCAAATAATTTGCATGCTAATTTCTATTTATGTGTAAAGTTTGCCATGACAAATAGCATATAAACAGGCAGAAGAAAGAAAGAGAAAAGAAATGGACCGTTCTGTTCTCTGCTTCTTTGTCTGACCTTCCACACCTTGCGAAACCACAGCTCATTCTTCACTGTGTCTCCATTGTAGGTGTGACTCTGAATTAAAGATGAGAACGCAGTGGGAATTGAAAGAAAGAAAGGGACAGCCAGTACGTTTCCCTCATACCATTAATACGTGTACATAATCTCTTCCTGAGTGTAGAATCTGCGCGCGCGTGTGTGTGTTTCCTTACGGCTTTACATTTGCTGATATAAATGCATGAACATATTGTACACTTTCACCTCTCCCCTTGCTTTTTTTTTTCGCTCTGCCAAAAACACAGCAGAACATAAGCCACAGGGATTAGCCACGTTAGCCTGTGGGCTAGCATTACTAGCACCGTCTCACACTGCGCTTCATCAGTGGCCATCATAGGCCTATGTAAAGCATGTGGGGTGAGTTATGGCAGCTGTAACAGGCAGGCACGGGTGTTTATAATGTGTGTTATGGTGCCAGGCCTCCGGGGGAGAGAATAAAACACTGACTAATGGAGGCGGGTACAGGAAGGAGAGACAGCAGCAGCAGATTGTGAAGGTCATTGCTCTGAGTGCCGCTCGAATGAAGGAGGACTCGCTTTTACGGGGAGATTTACTGGCTCTGTTACAATCGTTGTTAAAGGTGATGTAATGTTGCGTATATTCTGTATCAGAAGAGGTCACGGGTAACGTTCGCGCTTGTTCATGTAAGGACTTTTAAATGTAATCAAAGGACGTGGTGTCATTTATGCAGAATTTTATTGGCAATTGTGTGTGTGGGGAAGTATGGATGTGTTCGTCTGATTGTTCAAAACACCTTCTTAAAAGGTATTTAAGATTACTTTGTAAATGAAACAAGTGACTTTATGAGTGATCTTTTCATTCAAATCATTCATTCAAAATAGTGATTCATTTAGGAATGAATGAATCATTGTCCTTATGAGTGAGTCATTTAATTAATTTGACCACAAGTGGATATTTTGTGTCACTATCTAGTTTGTTCAAAGCATTGATTCAACTCATTCATACAAAACAGTGATTCATTTTGGAATGAAATAGGCCATTGTGCTTATGAGTGATTCAGCTGATTAATTTGTCTGTTTCAATCATTTATTCACTGATTCATTTAGGAGTAATTTAAGATTGAATTTAAGGTAGTGACTTTAAGATTGTTTTGTAAATGATCCAAGTGACTTTATGAGTGATGTTTTCATTCAAATCATTCATTCAAAACAATGATTCACTTAGGAATGAACACATCACTGTCCTTATGAGTGAGTCGTTTAATTCTTTTGACCACATTCATTCAAAACACAGACTCATTCAGGAATAAAACGTGACTGTCCTTATGGGCGAGTAATTTGAGTCATTTATTTCATCATATTTGGTCAAAACATTAATTAATTTGAAAATGAACTGTTAATGACTTTGTTCAGTTCTGCTTTGCAAATCTTTTTAACCATTTGTTCATCTGATTCATTCAAAACACTGATTGTTTGGGGAGTAAAACAGGTGTTTTTGTTGGTCATTGTGAATAAAACAGGCCATTGTGCTGTTAGACCATAACTGTTAATGATTGTTCTTATTAGTGAGTCGATTCAATTCTTTGTTCAGCTCTGCTTTGCAATTATTTTGAATCATTTGTTGATCCGATTCATTATGAAATTTGACTGTCCAAATAAATGAGTAGTTTGTGTTATCTAGTTTGTTCAAAGCATTGATTCATCTCATTCATTCAAAACAGCGTTTCATTTAGGAGTAATTTAAGATTGAATTTGAGTCAGTGACTTTAAGATTGTTTTGTAAATGAAACAAGTGACTTTATGAGTGATCTTTTCATTCAAATCATTCATTCAAAACAATGATTCATTTAGGAATGAACACATCATTATCCTTATGAGTGAGTCATTTAAATAATTTGACCACATTCATTCAAAACACAGACTCATTTAGGAATAAAACGTGACTGTCCTTATGGACGAGAAATTTGAATCATTTGTTTCGTCAGATTCATTCAAAACAATAATTGATTAAAAATTAACCTTGTGACTGTTCTTATCAGTGAGTCATTTATATGAGTTGTTCACCTCTGCTTTGCAATTAGCTTCAATCAATTGTTCATGTGATTCATTCAAATCATTGAATCTTGTAGCAGTGAAACAATTATTTTTGTAAGTCATTAGAATTTTTTGCTCATGATTTTTTCAAAACACTGCTTTATATAGAAATTAAACCGATGACGGTCTGTATCTGTTTCATTTGTACAGAAAACATGTTTATAATGAAATTCGACTATCTAATAAGTGAGTAGTTAGTGTCATTATTCAATTTGTTCAAAGCATTGATTAGCTAAAGATCCATTTTAATGTTCTACTGAATAAAAAAAATAGCCTACATCTTCAGTGACCTGAGGAAGACCAAATTAAATGCTTTGGAAATTTAGAAAAGCATTACTAATTTATTGCATCCATTTATTGAAGTGACCTATCAAAAAGAACTAAACTGCAGACTTCCCAACACTACGTACAACATACATACATACTGACAGATAATACCAGTCACAGTCTCAACAGTCTCTTTAAATAGAGTCTAGAGGACTGAGATGGTTTTCTCCAAGTATAAATTATGTGTGTGTAGCAATGAAAGATCTGAAAGATATGAGTGACACGCAAGAATAGAACTCCGAATATCCACATTCCCACTGGGAATTCTTACACCTGTCACTATCACACACACACACACACACACACACGCATACACTCCGTCTGCCAGTGCTTCGCTTTGCTAGAGTGAGCGACACGGCGGATGGTCTGCCACTAATTGCTGCAGTTAAGACAGCGGAACTTACCTGTGCCGAAGAGCTACCTGGTCTAATGTGCTGTAAAATCATTATGCTGTTTGCGGAGATCTTTGTTCAATACTTTTCTTTTTCCCTTGTTTTTTTTTTGTTTTTTGTTTTTTTGCTTGAGACAGGACTGTTGACACGGATGCCTGGCTTGCAGAGTGGCTCCGCTTTGCATAGTGTACATCACCCTTAATCAGCCCCTGGGGAGCATTCCCGAATATCGTTCCTGAGCACTCCTAGAGTGAGGAAGATACCTGTAAACACTTTCAAACTATTTGCAAGTTCCAGGGTTAGCTGTCACTTTGTATATTCGGCAGGAAAAAAAAAGTTCAGGTATCTCAGGAGTCTGGTTAAAAGCTACCCAGCATTGCTTTCCTGCTGTCAGTCAAAGAAACATCGTTTTTTTTTTTTCTTCCGCAAACACGGGACTTGGAAGGCAAATGCAGGAAGTGGCAATAACAAGCCTGAGCTGAGGTAGGTTCGCGCCCTGCTTGTTTCAAGCACTTGTGTATGCATGCATGAGCCTGTATGAATGCGCAACAAAGCTGAAAGGAACACTTGGAAGTGTAAGAGAGCACAAGTGGTTCACATTCTGTCTTTGGAAAGACGCCTCGCAATAAAAACTGTCCCCTGTTGAGGAACCTTCTCTGTCGGACGCTTTCTTTCAAAGCCACTTCATAAGGCTCTCTCTTTTTACCTCGGTGTCTGGGGTCTGTGCGAGGACATAGGCTGTGGATTTGTTAGTTCCCAGTAATGGCCAATCACCAAAGCAATTAGCATGCAGCAGTAAAATACTCCCAGAGTTTTAAAAGCAAGCCTGGGGCAACATACTGTTCCCCGGGCAGCCAAGTTCTCCCCCAGAGGCCAATTCGGCCCAGCTAATCCTGCCTCTAATTAAGCCAATTGATGGAGGACAGTTGTTGTGTACAGTTTATTTGGATGTTAAAATGCCATACCGCAAAAGAGCTTTTGGAGCAGGGTTTGTTTCTCTCTAGAGTAATTAAAATAATAACTGCCCCAAAGTCTTTGCTCCATTACCAGATGACAATGAAAGCTGATTTTATTTCATATTTAGATGAAAGATGGAGCGGATGTGTTTTCAGATGATGGCTTTTCTATTGGGTATTTTGTCCCAGTGATTTAAAATCATTTTAATATTCTCATTGAAGTTTTCTATACATATTTTCAGCCATAAATGCTGACCAAAAAGAACACTGATCTTCACAATGACGACTTATGGCACTACCAATCCAATATTCATTCACAAAAAAAACAAAAACAAAGAAAGCATACCTTTTTTAGAAGTAAATGTCTGTGATATACCTTAAAAAGGAGCTATATTAATTTAACAACACTCTGACTTTCAAAAAGATGTTAAAGATAACTGCAAAAAATAGCTTTCCTAGTGTTATTTGTTGCATTACTGGATGATAATGTGAGCCATTTGTATTCATATTAATAATCTTGATTGAAAAAACTAACAAACTGTGCCTTATTTTAACGCTAGTGCATTGATAGGATGATAATTGGTATATTAATGAATAAAAAGTACAAATGTGCAATCAAAAGGAACATTAATCATCACATATCTTACCAAGACATATTTTATCTGAAAGATACATGTAAAAAAACATCCTTTGAATATATGAATTGTTATAAAAATCTTCAGATAGAAATTGCAATTTCTAGATTTTTAATTACAATCAAAGACTAGAATACACAAGACGTGTCCCTCGTATAATTTTGAATGGAGAAAAGTGTAACGGTCAATATGGCGAATAAAACCCGTCTTCTGCAGGAGCCAATCATCAAACACTATATTATGAATAAAGCCCACCTTCTAGTACATGAGCCAATCATCGATCGCTAAATTGCAAATAAAGCCCGACTTCTAGTACAGGAGCCAATCATCGATCGCTAAATTACAAATAAAGCCCGACTTCTACAGGAGCCAATCATCCATCGCTAAATTGCAAATAAAGCCCACCTTCTAGGACAGGAGTATTCGGACATTTGGAAATAAAACTAGAGAGACAATTGTTGTTTAATTTTATTGGTGATTCCTAATATTAAATTCAATCTTGGCAAGCAGTTTTGGAGAATTTGATGTTTCCACATTCAAACAGAATGCCCGAGCATACTGCCTGAGAGGCGTTTCCAAGTGAAATGACTAAAGATACTTTGTTACAATGCACATTTTTGGGGTGTTTGCATATTTCAAGGATGTTTTCTTATTTATTTATTTTTTCTCCTGCACTGAGCCATCAATATCCACTTCATTAACACTTACATATACAGTGACTAGTTTTATTCATATTTGTCTTACGAATTTTGTCATTTCAATACTTTTGCACTTTTTACGTGCATTGGTTTATGTACAGTCCTCAGCATATATAAGTATAGGAAGATATACAATATTATGTTGTTAATATACATTAGATTAGTCAGTACTGAAGCCAAATATGGAGCTTATCAAACAAAATAACTTATGATAACGGTCCAAAAACTAGTACACCCAAATTTATGTTATAGCAAAATATTTAAAAAAAGAGGTAAAATCAAGAGAAGCAAAAAAATGGGAAAACTTTAGTTGAAATTTTGTGGGTTGTAATTTATTTTATTTTTTTGCAATATTTAGCAATTATCTGTCAATATTTAAAAAATGTTTGGTGACTAAAATATTATTTTAATATGTACTGTAAATGTTTAATCTGTTTTGTTTAAATGCACCAAAATACATTGCCTATATTCACGGAAAAAAGGATAAAGATGCTTATTTTCAAAATGGCGTGTACCCAATTATATGCTGAGCACTGTATGTGCGTGCTTATTAAATACATGTTTTGTTTTAACTAATTTTTGCAGACTTTTGACAGTGATGAAAACTCCTTAGATCTTTAAATCGA